>NC_064219.1:11659773-11849773 GCF_023101765.2 Spodoptera frugiperda | reverse complement strand
AACCTAACCTAACCTAACCTAACCTAACCTAACCTAACCTAACCTAACCTAACCTAACCTAACCTAACCTAACCTAACCTAACCTAACCTAACCTAACCTAACCTAACCTAACCTAACCTAACCTAACCTAACCTAACCTAACCTAACCTAACCTAACCTAACCTAACCTAACCTAACCTAACCTAACCTAACCTAACCTAACCTAACCTAACCTAACCTAACCTAACCTAACCTAACCTAACCTAACCTAACCTAACCTAACCTAACCTAACCTAACCTAACCTAACCTAACCTAACCTAACCTAACCTAACCTAACCTAACCTAACCTAACCTAACCTAACCTAACCTAACCTAACCTAACCTAACCTAACCTAACCTAACCTAACCTAACCTAACCTAACCTAACCTAACCTAACCTAACCTAACCTAACCTAACCTAACCTAACCTAACCTAACCTAACCTAACCTAACCTAACCTAACCTAACCTAACCTAACCTAACCTAACCTAACCTAACCTAACCTAACCTAACCTAACCTAACCTAACCTAACCTAACCTAACCTAACCTAACCTAACCTAACCTAACCTAACCTAACCTAACCTAACCTAACCTAACCTAACCTAACCTAACCTAACCTAACCTAACCTAACCTAACCTAACCTAACCTAACCTAACCTAACCTAACCTAACCTAACCTAACCTAACCTAACCTAACCTAACCTAACCTAACCTAACCTAACCTAACCTAACCTAACCTAACCTAACCTAACCTAACCTAACCTAACCTAACCTAACCTAACCTAACCTAACCTAACCTAACCTAACCTAACCTAACCTAACCTAACCTAACCTAACCTAACCTAACCTAACCTAACCTAACCTAACCTAACCTAACCTAACCTAACCTAACCTAACCTAACCTAACCTAACCTAACCTAACCTAACCTAACCTAACCTAACCTAACCTAACCTAACCTAACCTAACCTAACCTAACCTAACCTAACCTAACCTAACCTAACCTAACCTAACCTAACCTAACCTAACCTAACCTAACCTAACCTAACCTAACCTAACCTAACCTAACCTAACCTAACCTAACCTAACCTAACCTAACCTAACCTAACCTAACCTAACCTAACCTAACCTAACCTAACCTAACCTAACCTAACCTAACCTAACCTAACCTAACCTAACCTAACCTAACCTAACCTAACCTAACCTAACCTAACCTAACCTAACCTAACCTAACCTAACCTAACCTAACCTAACCTAACCTAACCTAACCTAACCTAACCTAACCTAACCTAACCTAACCTAACCTAACCTAACCTAACCTAACCTAACCTAACCTAACCTAACCTAACCTAACCTAACCTAACCTAACCTAACCTAACCTAACCTAACCTAACCTAACCTAACCTAACCTAACCTAACCTAACCTAACCTAACCTAACCTAACCTAACCTAACCTAACCTAACCTAACCTAACCTAACCTAACCTAACCTAACCTAACCTAACCTAACCTAACCTAACCTAACCTAACCTAACCTAACCTAACCTAACCTAACCTAACCTAACCTAACCTAACCTAACCTAACCTAACCTAACCTAACCTAACCTAACCTAACCTAACCTAACCTAACCTAACCTAACCTAACCTAACCTAACCTAACCTAACCTAACCTAACCTAACCTAACCTAACCTAACCTAACCTAACCTAACCTAACCTAACCTAACCTAACCTAACCTAACCTAACCTAACCTAACCTAACCTAACCTAACCTAACCTAACCTAACCTAACCTAACCTAACCTAACCTAACCTAACCTAACCTAACCTAACCTAACCTAACCTAACCTAACCTAACCTAACCTAACCTAACCTAACCTAACCTAACCTAACCTAACCTAACCTAACCTAACCTAACCTAACCTAACCTAACCTAACCTAACCTAACCTAACCTAACCTAACCTAACCTAACCTAACCTAACCTAACCTAACCTAACCTAACCTAACCTAACCTAACCTAACCTAACCTAACCTAACCTAACCTAACCTAACCTAACCTAACCTAACCTAACCTAACCTAACCTAACCTAACCTAACCTAACCTAACCTAACCTAACCTAACCTAACCTAACCTAACCTAACCTAACCTAACCTAACCTAACCTAACCTAACCTAACCTAACCTAACCTAACCTAACCTAACCTAACCTAACCTAACCTAACCTAACCTAACCTAACCTAACCTAACCTAACCTAACCTAACCTAACCTAACCTAACCTAACCTAACCTAACCTAACCTAACCTAACCTAACCTAACCTAACCTAACCTAACCTAACCTAACCTAACCTAACCTAACCTAACCTAACCTAACCTAACCTAACCTAACCTAACCTAACCTAACCTAACCTAACCTAACCTAACCTAACCTAACCTAACCTAACCTAACCTAACCTAACCTAACCTAACCTAACCTAACCTAACCTAACCTAACCTAACCTAACCTAACCTAACCTAACCTAACCTAACCTAACCTAACCTAACCTAACCTAACCTAACCTAACCTAACCTAACCTAACCTAACCTAACCTAACCTAACCTAACCTAACCTAACCTAACCTAACCTAACCTAACCTAACCTAACCTAACCTAACCTAACCTAACCTAACCTAACCTAACCTAACCTAACCTAACCTAACCTAACCTAACCTAACCTAACCTAACCTAACCTAACCTAACCTAACCTAACCTAACCTAACCTAACCTAACCTAACCTAACCTAACCTAACCTAACCTAACCTAACCTAACCTAACCTAACCTAACCTAACCTAACCTAACCTAACCTAACCTAACCTAACCTAACCTAACCTAACCTAACCTAACCTAACCTAACCTAACCTAACCTAACCTAACCTAACCTAACCTAACCTAACCTAACCTAACCTAACCTAACCTAACCTAACCTAACCTAACCTAACCTAACCTAACCTAACCTAACCTAACCTAACCTAACCTAACCTAACCTAACCTAACCTAACCTAACCTAACCTAACCTAACCTAACCTAACCTAACCTAACCTAACCTAACCTAACCTAACCTAACCTAACCTAACCTAACCTAACCTAACCTAACCTAACCTAACCTAACCTAACCTAACCTAACCTAACCTAACCTAACCTAACCTAACCTAACCTAACCTAACCTAACCTAACCTAACCTAACCTAACCTAACCTAACCTAACCTAACCTAACCTAACCTAACCTAACCTAACCTAACCTAACCTAACCTAACCTAACCTAACCTAACCTAACCTAACCTTTTTTTTTTTTTTTTTTTTTTTTTTTTTGTCGGGGGGAAATCCTCATGGACTTCCTCCGCCCGGGGAAAGGCGGAGGGGTATGCCGGACTCTTACCGGCTAAAACCCCCGGTGTCTACTCAGCACGTGATCGTGGGGGCGCGGGAGTCCAGATTCGTCCGCAGCCCCACATCACATGCCGGCCAGGTCCGCCCTGACCTCATCTCTTGCACGGGGTAGGTAAGTTTGGACTACCCCGTGCATCGTCTCGGAGGCGCGCGCCGACACCCGCGCACGCCATCACCTCGGGTCTATGGAATAGGGGGCGGGGACTTCCCCAAGTCCCGCGCCCCTGGACCCATTCATGGGGGCTGGAAGAGGGCGTTGTCCGCCCTTCTCCTGCGCCCGGTGCGCCTACTGCGGGCGGGGAGGGGAGTCGTGATCTCCCTCTCCCGCTCCGCAGTTTCCTTCTGCGACATCACGTCCTCGCAGAAGGACACCACCGCGTCCCACGACTCCGCGCTGTCGACCATCTTGCGTACGACGGCCGGCAGCGACAGATCGCCTCCTATTTCGTTTGTGAGGGCACGGCGCTGCTCCTCCCAAGCTATACACTCGGCGAGCGTGTGTTGCGCCGTGTCCTCCCGCAATGGACGCAGTGGTGGCACCGAGCGTCCGGCTCCCTGTCTATGCGGCACAGGTACTTGCCGAAGCATCCGTGCCCAGATAGCACCTGCGTCACCCTGAACGACAGGGAGCCGTGCTTCCTCCCGAGCCAGTCGTCGAGTACTGGCCGGATCGCCTCGACGGTAGCGAGGCCGGCGGTAGGGCGCAGAAGCCTTTGCCGCCATTCCGCCACCAAGATCTGACGGAGCTCTTCTCGGCGTCGCTCGATCTGCCGCTGAATCGGCGTCGAGCCCCGTGCGCTCTTCCTCGCGCCATCGATACAATGACGCGAGTACTTTCGCCTCTAGGTCCCAGGGCGGGGATCCGGCCAGAACGCAAGCCGCCTCGTAGGAAATCGTGCGATACCCGCGGACGACTCTGACGGCCATCGCCCTCTGCGGTTTACGCAGAATGGCGAGGGTGTTGGCCGTCAGGTCCATTGCCCAAACAGGGGCCCCATACAGGGCCATGGATCGCACGATTCCCACGTACAACCGCCTACAGGCGGCGCTCGGGCCCCAAGTTGGGAAGCAACGTTGAAAGGCGCCCGCGGCGCCCATCAGCTTGGGCGCCAGTCGCCGGAAGTGAGGCCCGAATTCCCATCGGCTGTCGAGCACCAATCCCAGGTATTTCATGGTAGACTCGACAGCTATGCGGGCCCCGCTGACCACGATGTGCGATCCCGGCGCCGGCGCACGCCGGGGGCCATGAAACACCATGGCCTCCGACTTGTTCAGGGCCACCTCCAGGCCCAGGCGCCGGATGCGGTTCACCACCTGTGACACCGCAGCCGTAGCTTTCAACGTCGCTTCCCTGTGCGAGCTCCCCGGGCAGTCACTAGCGTGTCATCCGCATAGCACGTCAAGTCAGCGCCCGGCGGGAGTTCGCCTCGCAACACCCAGTCATAGCCGATGTTCCACAGGAGCGGTCCCAAGACCGATCCCTGTGGAACACCGCAAGATACGAGGTGCCGACCTGCACCGTCACGTCCCCGATAAATGACGCATCTACCCTCTAGGAAAGCCCCTACTGTGCGGCGGAGGTAGGAAGGCACGCGATGGTAACTTAGTGCCTCCCTAATACAACTCCAGGGTAGGGTGTTAAATGCGTTGGAGATGTCGAGAGACACCGCCAGCACCACCCCACCCTGGGACACCGTCTCCTCCGCCAGGGTCCTCACGCGCATGATGGCGTCTATGGTGGAGCGCCCCTGACGAAACCCGAACTGGTTGTCGTCCAGGTTCGGCCCCTCTCTGCACAAGTGGCTGACGAGGCGATTCGCGATAATGCGCTCGAAAAGTTTGCCCGCCTCGTCGAGCAGCACTATGGGCCGGTACGCGGACGGCGAGTCCGCTGGGCGCCCCTCCTTCCTCAGCAGAACCAGCTTCCCCTCCTTCCACACACTGGGAAACTGACCCTGCTCGAGACATGCCGTGAAGATCCCTCTCAGCTGGGGCTCTAGCTCCTTCAGAGCAAGGACGAGAGCACGTCCAGGAACTCCGTCGGGTCCGGGCGCCGTGTTCTTTGCCCGGAGTCGCAACACGGCCGCTCTCATCTCTGCTTGCGTCACCTCGGGGACGTCGGTGCTCTCCTCTGCTGGAGAGTCTGTGGCTGAGGGCGGAGCCATCGCCGGGGGAACGTACTCAGCTCGCTCAGGGAAGAGAGCCGATACCACCGCCTCCAACAACTGTGGATCCATGCTTTGGGTTAGTGGGGGTGCCCATGGACGCAACTTGCCCCGTACCCAGCGGTAGGGGCGTCCCCACGGATCCCTATCTAGGGACCCAAGCAGCTCCTCCCTGGCACGCGACTTTGAGTCGGCGATGGCCCGCCACAGAGTCTCCTTGGACGTGCGGTACGCTTGGTACAGCGCGTCCTCCTCGACGGGATCCCGTCGTCGTCGTCTCCGGTATCGGGTGTACCGGCGGCGAACCGCGACACACGCTACGCGCAATTGCGCGATCTCGTCCGTCCACCAGTACACCTGGCGCCTTGCGGACTGTGGGCGGACGCGGGGCATGGACGCGTCACAAATTTGCGTCATCGCCCCGCGAAATCGCAGTGCCATCGCCTCGACGTCGACGGGGCCGGTCGTCGTCGACTCCCAGTTCCAGGACTGGACTAAGGCAGCTTCTTCGAGTATTTCCCTGTCGATGCGCTTGAGCGCCCAGCGCGGGCCGTCGTTAATCGGGGCTGTTGATTGGCGGCCGCTCGCGGTCCGGGCAGAGACGTCGAACCGGATGTATCGGTGGTCCGATAGCGTCTCCACCTCCACAGCGACACGCCAGTCGCGGACTCGGCCGGCGGCAGAGGGGCTAGCAAACGAGACGTCCACTATCGACCCGCCCCGCTGCCGCACGCAGGTATATTCCGAACCCCGATTCAGGACGACCAAACCAGTCGTGATCGCCCACTCTTCTAGCACCTCGCCCCGGGGGTCAGTGACTGGAGATCCCCATGCCGATGACTTGGCGTTGAGATCACCCAGTACCAGAACGGGACGAGGGTGATGGCGACCTACGACGGCGCCCAGCTCGACAAGGAAACTCTCGAAGTCGGCGAGACTCTTGTTGGGGGAGAAATACGCCCCCACAATGGCGATGCCGCCCGAGACCGCAGCAACCCAGCCGCGGCCACGAGACGGGTCGATCAGAGTCCCGCCAATAATGGCCACCAAACCATCAGCGCATCCCAACCAGTTGTCACGGGCAGGGATGAAGTATGGCTCGGCGACCACAGCGACGTCAATCGACCACTCTGCAATGCTCTGGACTAGGAGGTCCTGAGCTCTGGCACAGTGGTTGATGTTGCCCTGGAGGAAATGGAGTTGTGCCATTATTGACAGTCCATTCCCTCGGCAACAGTCCTGGACCGGGAGTCGGCCGCGGAGTTACTGGCCTGCGGGGGTGGCGAGGTTTCCCCGGCAGGCTTAGAGCTCCTCTTCTTGTTCTTTTTCTCCTCGTTTGGGCCTTGTTGGTGGCGGGTGCACCACAGGCCCTCTCCGCCCACTTTGTGTCCCGCCGGTTTCCCTGCAGCCGAGCAAAGGCTGCAGTTGAGCGCTGCGGAACACTGGGTCGCTTTGTGGCCGGGCTGACCGCAGCGATAGCAAAGATCACTACGGTCGATCTCGGCGGTGCATTTTGCCCGGACGTGCCCCTTCTCCAGGCACCGGAAGCACTGCAGAGCCCGGGGCTGCAGCAGTTTTACCCGCGCTGCAACCCAGCCAATCAGCAACCTGCCACTTTCAGCGATTTTCTTCGCTGACGCCACGGGGCACCGAATCCAGACCACGCCGAGTCCAGAGGCGTCAGCGCGTATATCGCCGGCCCGCACATTGTCTGGCGGACACTCACCACTTCGGGCAGCGGCCGCCACCACCTCCTCGGTGGTCACGGAGTCGTCCAGACCAGCAATCCGCAGCTCTGCGGTTTTCATTGGCCTGGAGACCCGGACGTCCTCCGGATTGAGGACCTCCCTAATTTTGGCGGCCAGAGCGTCCGCCTTTTTGGCACTGTCGCTTACAGCACCTGGCACCTTGAACAGCCGCGCACCCGTGGCAGCCTGTCTGAGGGTGACGGACTCGAGGCCAAGATCGGGTAGTTTGATCTTGGCCTTGGCCTCGGCAATGACGGACTGGTACGTTACGCCACGCTCCGCGGCCCCCGGCTGTAGCGTAAGCGTAACAGCCTCGGAGCGCGGGGCACGTATCTTTGGTCCTTTGCGTCCGCCTCTGGTAGTCTGCTGTGCAGGCTGCGCAGCCGCTTTAGCGGTCCTACCGGGGACGCGTGCGGCTGCTGCGGCCTTTTTGACGGCCTTGCGGGCTTTCTTGCGGCCCACGACTTTCGCCCAAGTCTCGCCCTTGGACCCGGCAGACGTGGGCTGGCCGCGCAGAGGGGCTCCTTCCGCCGGCTTCTCTACTGGAGGCCCTGGTCTCGGCCGCTCCTCAGTCCTCCGCGCATCGGCGGCTAGAGGAGGGCGGAGGGTTTCGGCTGGAAGACGACGAGAGATCGCTTCCAGCCGAGCATTGACCATGCTCCCGCACTGGAGCATGCAGAGCCGGACAATGCGCTCGACCTCTTCGTCGGTGCGAAGGCTAT
This sequence comes from Spodoptera frugiperda, assembly GCF_023101765.2. Classification (NCBI taxonomy): domain Eukaryota; kingdom Metazoa; phylum Arthropoda; class Insecta; order Lepidoptera; family Noctuidae; genus Spodoptera; species Spodoptera frugiperda. Next base: position 11,841,697 of record NC_064219.1, on the reverse strand, counting down.
TGGGTTGCGGCGGCGGTGCAGGAGCAGGTACGGCATCATCAGCCGCGGGTCGCTGCTGAGAGCTTAACTCAGCGACTTGCCGCCGAAGGTCGTCAAGGTCGTTACGGAGGCGACTGTTTTCCTCCCGTAACTTGGCGACCTCGTCAGAGGTCGTCCTATTGAGGAGGAGGGCAACCGCCTCCTTGATATCTGCGGCAGCCTCTTTTAACCCACGGGTGAATGTGCCCTTCAGGCTGCCGGACTTGGTGGCAACCTTTAGGACCAAGTCCACCCCATCAAGAGCCAACTGGCTCAAGGCCACCGCAGATGGCTCTCCCCTTCCGCTGCCAAAGCGGCTCGCCGCTCGCGAGCGCGTCGGGCCATTTCCGACACTTCGTCGGCCGCGACGGCTTTGCGCTGCTCCCTTTTGGCGGCATTGAGATCCGCCTTTGAGCTCCCCAGTGAGGCAGTGCTTTCACCGCCATCACATGGGTCCTCTATAGTGACCCCAATGTCACTCTCTACCTCGCTAGCCGCCGGGGTATCGGAGCGCACGAAACGCCCGTGCCTATCCCTCCGCGGCTGCGAAGCACTCGCCTCTCTTGTTTGCCGTCGTCCCCTCCTCGAGGTCGGCAACTTAGGAGCCGGCAGGCCTTCCTCGTCGGATGACTTATTAACTGGACGCTTCCTGGTGGAAGACGTCCTACGCGAGCGATTTTCGCCGCTTTCTGCATGCAGCTCCGCTGCAGCTGCAGGCGAGCTGAGCTCACCTGCCCTCTCCTCCTCTTCTGTTGGTGGTGTTTGATTTAAATCCATACAAGTCCCACGAGTATGGGGGAAATAAACGGTCCACCCAGGCAGTGCCCCCTGTACCTGGGTAAGTGTACATTTGTTCCCAACTGGGGGGTCCACCGGTCCCCCAGCTGGGGGTGCGCTCAAGACTGACACTACTCCTCAGCCACGCATACCCTCGCCGCGCACCAGAACTTGGTATTGAAGGAATTTTTATAGAGGTTATCTTCCTCGCGGTCCGGGCAATCAAGCCAAGACCCTCGTCCCGTTAGGAGTCATAAAACATGACCATGACCTCTTCCCGGATTACGATATCGGCAGTTGCAGTCGAGGACAGCCTGTGTCCCAATGCTACTCGTTGGCAGGGTAAGTGCGCAACGAGCACCGCCCTTGCCTCTCCGCCACGCTCTCTGCTAGGTTCAGAGAGACGGGCGGAGAAACGACCCTCGGTAGCGCGGGCTATGTGTAGCCCGCCGCTTCCAGAACCCATCTCGGGTTCGCCCGCCCTGTCCAGAAGTCTGCTACAGGTAATAGTCACTCCAACACTTAACCTTTTTTTTTTTTTTTTTTTTTTTTTTTTTTGACCCTGGGAAAAATACTTTATGTATCGTCCTCCCGTCGGGGGACGGGAGGGATATGTGGGACTCTCCGGTAGAAGCCGGCATACCCACTAAAAAACCCAGGAGCACACCCGCATCGCCAGTTAGGGGGTCTGGGAGACCGGCTGAACCTTTACTACCAGAACCCCCTCGGCGGAGCCCACCTGTGGTGGCAGGCCATTACAAGCCCCTCCCCAGCATGGGAAAGGGGCATCGGGAACGGTCGTGTGCCAACCGCTCCCGTCCCGCGAGAGGTGAGTAGTGCAATGCAGGTGTAGGCGCCCCCGCGCCTAGCACCCGCTACTCACCCCCGGGAGGGAGAAGACGGTTGTATAGTCGCCTTCTCCTGCCGACTCTTCTCCGTCGGAGCGCTGGAGCGAGGGCGTCTTCCTCTCGCTCACGCTCCGCCACCTCCTTCTGCGATATTACGCACTCGCAGAAAGAGGCGACCGCCGCCCATGCCTCCTCACTCCCCAGCATAGCGCGAACAATGGAAGGGAGCGAGAGGTCTGCTCCGACCGCCGCAACCAAATTCTGCCGCGGCTCGGACCACGATGGGCACTCCTCCAGAGTATGCCGCACCGTGTCCGCTGTTGCGCCACAGTGGTGGCACGACGGGCTCTCCTCCCGCCCGATGCGGTGCAGGTATGAGCCAAAGCAGCCATGGCCTGTCATCACCTGCACCAGGCGGAAGGAGAGGAAACCAAACGGCCGCTCGAGCCAAGCCTGGAGGACTGGCCCGATGGCGTCCAGCGTTCGTCTGCCAAAGGCAGCAGCGGCAAGGTCGTCCGCCCAGTGGACGACGATGGCCTCCTTGGCCTCCTGCCGCACGGCCTCCCTCACCTCATGAGCCGGGTGCTCTCCGCGCGCCCTCCGCTCTGCCGTCCAATCATAGACTCTGGCGAGCACCCACGCCTCCAGCTCCCACGGAGGTGTGCCCGCCAGTGCGCATGCCGCCGCGAAGCCCACTGTGCGGTAGGCCCGCGCCACCCGCTGAGCGATAGCCCTTTGAGGCACACGAAGGGCGGTGGCATTCTCCCTTCTGTGTAGGGAGTCCGCCCAAATCGGAGCCCCATAAAGGGCCATGCTCCTGAGAATGCCGGCGTACAAACGCCGGCATCGCGCGCTGGGCCCCCCAGATTTGGCATAAGCCACGAGAGGGCATTCGCTGTTCTTAGAAGGCGCTTGGACAGCTCGGCAAAGTGCGGGCCGAAACGCCACCTGCTATCTAGAATGAGGCCCAGATATTTTATCTGGCCCTCTACGGCGACCCTGGTGCCGTCCACATAGATGTGGGCGTCGGGAGGGGGGCGCTGCCTCGGGCCGTGGAAGAACACGGCCTCGGTTTTGTGCAGCGCCACCGTCAGCCCCAGGCGGTGGATCCTGTTGGCAACCAGGGAGCCGCCCGCTGATGCCAGGTTGGCCGCCGTCGTGAAGCCCCCGCGGGCAGTGAGGAGAGTGTCATCCGCGTAACATATGACACTCGTCCCGCGGAGGAGCGTTCCCCGCAGGAGCCAGTCGAAACCAACGTTCCATAGGAGGGGTCCTAACACTGACCCCTGCGGAACGCCGGACTCCACGACGTAGCGCCGAACCTCTCCGTCTCTGTCGACAAGGACGACAGCCCTGTCTGCCAAGTAATCGGCCAGTAGGCTCCGAAGGTATTGAGGCACCCCGTGGAATCGGAGCGCCTCAATGATGGTTGAATGGGGGATGGAGTTGAACGCGTTGGCTATATCAAACGACACAGCCAACAGTCCATCCCCTTCTTCCACGGCCTCCTTGACCTGGCCCTTGAGACGGGTCAGGGCATCTATTGTCGACCGCTGGGCTCGAAAACCGAACTGAGCGTCGGAGAGATCCGGTCCAACGTTGGCAAGATGGCGGTTGAGGCGGGCAGCTATGATCCCCTCGAACATTTTTCCGACCTCATCGAGCAGAACGATGGGCCGGTATGCCGAGGGGAGTCCGCCGGGCGTCCGTCTTTGCGCAGCAGGCACAATTGCCCTTCCTTCCAGGGTTTCGGGAACCTCCCCGTTGCGAGACACGCGCTGAAGAGGTCCCGAAACCGCTCCTCCATTTGGGAGGCGGCAATGGCCACTACCCTAGCGGGGATACCGTCTGGGCCGGGGGCAGTTTTCTTTCCCCGGAGGCGGACTAACGCCGTGTGAAACTCGCCTTCCGCGACAGGAGGGACCTGTACCTCCGCCTCCATATCCCGAGGGGGGTTCATTGCTGGAGGGGTGAAATCGGCGTTCCGGCGCGGGAACAGGGACAGCACCACCTCATCCAGCAATGAAGGCTCAAGGGTCTCGGTCACCGGGGGACCTGAGGGGCGCAGTTTGTTACGCGCCGCCCTGTATGGTCTCCCGAATGGATCGCCGTCTAGTGTCTCCAGCAGCTCGGCTCTCGCTGCGTCTTTGGCGGCGCCGATAGCTGACTTGAGGGCCGCCTTTGCCGCCTTGTACGCTTCGTACAGACGGTCCTCGTTTGCTTCGTCTCGGTGCCGCCGGCGACGACTCCGCGTGAACTGGCGCTTTGCGGCCATGCACGCTGCCCGCAGCTGCGCCAGCTCCTCCGACCACCAATACACGGCACGGTTTGGAGGCGGACGACGAGTCCGAGGCATGCTGGAGTTACACACTTCGGTCAGAGACCCTCTGAGTTGTGACGCCGCGGCGTCAACGTCCAGGTCAAGGACGGCAGGGGGCGAAAGCCAGTCCTGCAGGAACGCGGCCTCCTTTGCAGCCTCCCGGTCCAAGCGAGTGAGAGCCCAACGCGGAAACGGGGATCGGCCCGACGATGTGGAGTTCCCCCGTCGGCTCTGGGTGGAGATTTCGAACCGAATATATCTGTGGTCCGACAGAGTCTCCACCATGTCCACCCGCCAGTTCTCCACACGTGCGGCCAGCACTGGGGAGGCAAAGGTAACGTCCACTATGGACCCACCCTGCCGCCGCACGCATGTTTGAACACTCCCCCTGTTCAAGAGGGAGAGACCAGAGGAGGCTGCCCACGCCTCAAGCGCCCGCCCACGAGCGTCGGTGGCAGAGTTGCCCCACGTCTCTGACTTGGCGTTCAAGTCCCCCAGAACGGAAACCTGTCGAGGCGCCATCCTGCCGACTACGGCCGCAAGTCCCTCGAGGAAATCCTCGAAGGCCTGGAGAGGGCGATTTGGGGAGAAGTAGACCCCCACAAGGGCCAGGTCCCCCCACACGGCGGCCACGTATCCCGATCCTCTCTCTAGAAGCGAGAGGGGAGGGGAGTCTGTGGAAGACCGTGCCGCAATCGCGACTAGGCCATCCCTGTCGCCCAGCCAACGGTCGGGAATCCGGTAGGGCTCGGCAACTACCGCTACGTCCACCAACCAATCTGCCATGGTCTGCACCAGCAGGTCCTGGGCCGCTCTGCAGTGGTTGGTGTTGGCCTGTAGGATGAGATGATTGCGCCCCATTATTCAATCATCTCATCTCCCGCGTTAGCGACCGTGACCGGGGTAGCGGTGGCGGTAGCATTGGCAGCGGCAGGACGCTTTGGCGCCTGCATTTTGCCCTTCTTGGTGGGAGGAGTACACTTCCTCCCAGCCATGAAATGGTTCGCTGGGCGACCACTGGCCGCGCACACAGCACAGTGCGGCGTGGTGGCGTCACAGGACGCCGCCAAGTGCCCCGACTTGCCGCAACGGTAGCAGGTGTCTGCCCTCTCCGCGCTGGACGGACACATGTATCGGGTGTGGCCAGTGCCGAAGCACTTGAAGCAGCGCAGAGGTTGCTCCTCAAGTGCTCGGACCACAGCTGAGCTGAACCCGATCAGCAGCCGTCCTTTGGTTCTGTTCAGGACGGCCTTGGCTGCGGTGACTGGGCAGTCCACACGGGTCATGCCCAGGCCGCGGCGGCCAGTCCAGATGGTCCGACCATGCACCGCCTCGACGGAGCAGCCTCCTGCTGCTGCAATGGCCGCAACCACTTCGTTCACGGAAACTGAATCATCGAGATCCACAACCTCCAGTGTCGCGGACTTGACTGGTCTGGCGACCTTTGCCACGTCCGCGATGCCCTCTCGCAGCTTAGCCGCGAAGAGATCCGCGTTTTGCGAACCCGCGGCCCCGGGGAACTCGAATAATCGAGCGCCGGTTTGGGTACGGCGACACTTGATGGGGCCGATGCCCAATTGGATGGGGTCAGCGAACCCACGAGCCCGCGTCAGCACCGACTCGTATGTTTCACCCCTTTCGGCGGCCTCTGGAGTGATGGTCACCGTCACCGCCGCCGACCTGGGAGCCGCTAGTTTCACACCCTTGTTTAAGGGAGCGGCAGGAGCCCTATTGGCTGCAGGAGCAGCCGGGGTGATTTTCGGGACCGTCTTCTTCTTTTTCCCTCTTTTCACTACCTCCGTCCACGTCTCGGTGGGAGGGGTGGCGGAAGGTTCCCCCGCGTCGTCCTGCTGGCTAAGAGGAGCTGCTTGGACGGTTCCAAGCTCGACTTGTGCATCTGCACATGTGCTGGGCGCAAGTGGAGCTGCCGCCTGGGACTTTTTTCCCTTCCCTTTGCCCTTAGAGGGCTTTGGGGCCTGGGGTTGCCCGCTGGTGGATGGGACCGTTGCCGGTGCCGGCATCGCAACTGGCGCTCTGTCCGCCGCGAGTGGAGGACGGATGCGCTTTTCCGGCAACAGCCGATCCTCTATACCTGCAAAGCAGGCTCTGGTGAAGGCTCTCTCCTCCTGAGTGACCTTGCGGATGATGTCCTCAAGGTCGGAGGAGGAGCCTGTTGCTGCTGAGGTTTTGGGGGCAGGAGCCGTGGCTTCAGCCAGCTTTTTATGCAGCTGGCTTACCTCAGCCTGCAGGCGATCCACCCGCGCCTGCAGCTGCCGCGACTCGTCCGTGGCCGTGCGCTGCACCAGTTCCGCAATAATGCCGTGCAAGCTGGCTGCACGGCATTTAAGGGCCTTTTGAAAGGTTCCCTTGAGGTTGGAGGACTTGGAGGCCACCTCCAAAATCTCCTCCTTGTCCTCCAGCGCCATTTGCGCTAGCTCGGCCACTGAGTGGTCTGCGTACAGGACGTTGGAGGCCCCGTAGCCGGCCCTGGACCGTGCAGCACCGGTTGCGCGCTCCTTGGCGGCGACCTTTTCTTCTAGGTCCTTTTGAACCTCCACCCGCTTTGCTTGCGCCAGAGACGCCCTCAGTTGGCGTTGAGCCTCATCAAGTCCCACATCGTGGGAACTTGATTTCGCCTTCACCTTTTTTTCCTACCAAGAACTGATTCCGAAGAATCGTCGGATTCTTGCCTCAGGTAGGCCCGCTTTAGGTACCGACTGGTACTGGCGACCGCCTCGGTCACGGACTCGCAGTCCGACGAGTCGTCCGCCCGACAAAACAAACTAGCCGCAGATGGTGCGCGGCTAGTTTCCGACGCAGAAATGTCGTCAGGTTGGCCCTGAAAAGGGCCGTTGGGTTGGCCCTGAGAAGGGCCGTTGGGTTCGCCCTGAGAAGGGCGTTTTGATTGGAAGCGCCCGGAGGCGTCCCGCAAAGGCTTCGATGGCATCGAAGAAAAGTCTTGTTCGTACTCAACCGCAATGAAGGAAAGTGTACGAAAGCACAGCGCTCGTTAGCCGCCGGTCTGCCACTCCGTTACGGTGGTCAGACACGGCGTTGCCCGGGGATCACTACGTGGAAGTCAGCACTGTGGGGGGATCCCCAACCTAACCTAACCTAACCTAACCTAACCTAACCTTTTTTAACCTTTTTTTTTTTTTTTTTTTTTTTTTTTTTTTTTTTTTTTGACCCTGGGAAAAATACTTTATGTATCGTCCTCCCGTCGGGGGACGGGAGGGATATGTGGGACTCTCCGGTCGAAGCCGGCATACCCACTAAAAAACCCAGGAGCACACCCGCATCGCCAGTTAGGGGGTCTGGGAGACCGGCTGAACCTTTACTACCAGAACCCCCTCGGCGGAGCCCACCTGTGGTGGCAGGCCATTACAAGCCCCTCCCTAGCATGGGAAAGGGGCATCGGGAACGGTCGTGTGCCAACCGCTCCCGTCCCGCGAGAGGTGAGTAGTGCAATGCAGGTGTAGGCGCCCCCGCGCCTAGCACCCGCTACTCACCCCCGGGAGGGAGAAGACGGTTGTATTATCGTCTTCTCCTGCCGACTCTTCTTCGTCGGAGCGCTGGAGCGAGGGCGTCTTCCTCTCGCTCACGCTCCGCCACCTCCTTCTGCGATATTACGCACTCGCAGAAAGAGGCGACCGCCGCCCATGCCTCCTCACTCCCCAGCATAGCGCGAACAATGGAAGGGAGCGAGAGGTCTGCTCCGACCGCCGCAACCAAATTCTGCCGCGGCTCGGACCACGATGGGCACTCCTCCAGAGTATGCCGCACCGTGTCCGCTGTTGCGCCACAGTGGTGGCACGACGGGCTCTCCTCCCGCCCGATGCGGTGCAGGTATGAGCCAAAGCAGCCATGGCCTGTCATCACCTGCACCAGGCGGAAGGAGAGGAAACCAAACGGCCGCTCGAGCCAAGCCTGGAGGACTGGCCCGATGGCGTCCAGCGTTCGTCTGCCAAAGGCAGCAGCGGCAAGGTCGTCCGCCCAGTGGACGACGATGGCCTCCTTGGCCTCCTGCCGCACGGCCTCCCTCACCTCATGAGCCGGGTGCTCTCCGCGCGCCCTCCGCTCTGCCGTCCAATCATAGACTCTGGCGAGCACCCACGCCTCCAGCTCCCACGGAGGTGTGCCCGCCAGTGCGCATGCCGCCGCGAAGCCCACTGTGCGGTAGGCCCGCGCCACCCGCTGAGCGATAGCCCTTTGGGGCACACGAAGGGCGGTGGCATTCTCCCTTCTGTGTAGGGAGTCCGCCCAAATCGGAGCCCCATAAAGGGCCATGCTCCTGAGAATGCCGGCGTACAAACGCCGGCATCGCGCGCTGGGCCCCCCAGATTTGGCATAAGCCACGAGAGGGCATTCGCTGTTCTTAGAAGGCGCTTGGACAGCTCGGCAAAGTGCGGGCCGAAACGCCACCTGCTATCTAGAATGAGGCCCAGATATTTTATCTGGCCCTCTACGGCGACCCTGGTGCCGTCCACATAGATGTGGGCGTCGGGAGGGGGGCGCTGCCTCGGGCCGTGGAAGAACACGGCCTCGGTTTTGTGCAGCGCCACCGTCAGCCCCAGGCGGTGGATCCTGTTGGCAACCAGGGAGCCGCCCGCTGATGCCAGGTTGGCCGCCGTCGTGAAGCCCCCGCGGGCAGTGAGGAGAGTGTCATCCGCGTAACATATGACACTCGTCCCGCGGAGGAGCGTTCCCCGCAGGAGCCAGTCGAAACCAACGTTCCATAGGAGGGGTCCTAACACTGACCCCTGCGGAACGCCGGACTCCACGACGTAGCGCCGAACCTCTCCGTCTCTGTCGACAAGGACGACAGCCCTGTCTGCCAAGTAATCGGCCAGTAGGCTCCGAAGGTATTGAGGCACCCCGTGGAATCGGAGCGCCTCAATGATGGTTGAATGGGGGATGGAGTTGAACGCGTTGGCTATATCAAACGACACAGCCAACAGTCCATCCCCTTCTTCCACGGCCTCCTTGACCTGGCCCTTGAGACGGGTCAGGGCATCTATTGTCGACCGCTGGGCTCGAAAACCGAACTGAGCGTCGGAGAGATCCGGTCCAACGTTGGCAAGATGGCGGTTGAGGCGGGCAGCTATGATCCCCTCGAACATTTTTCCGACCTCATCGAGCAGAACGATGGGCCGGTATGCCGAGGGGAGTCCGCCGGGCGTCCGTCTTTGCGCAGCAGGCACAAGTTGCCCTTCCTTCCAGGGTTTCGGGAACCTCCCCGTTGCGAGACACGCGCTGAAGAGGTCCCGAAACCGCTCCTCCATTTGGGAGGCGGCAATGGCCACTACCCTAGCGGGGATACCGTCTGGGCCGGGGGCAGTTTTCTTTCCCCGGAGGCGGACTAACGCCGTGTGAAACTCGCCTTCCGCGACAGGAGGGACCTGTACCTCCGCCTCCATATCCCGAGGGGGGTTCATTGCTGGAGGGGTGAAATCGGCGTTCCGGCGCGGGAACAGGGACAGCACCACCTCATCCAGCAATGAAGGCTCAAGGGTCTCGGTCACCGGGGGACCTGAGGGGCGCAGTTTGTTACGCGCCGCCCTGTATGGTCTCCCGAATGGATCGCCGTCTAGTGTCTCCAGCAGCTCGGCTCTCGCTGCGTCTTTGGCGGCGCCGATAGCTGACTTGAGGGCCGCCTTTGCCGCCTTGTACGCTTCGTACAGACGGTCCTCGTTTGCTTCGTCTCGGTGCCGCCGGCGACGACTCCGCGTGAACTGGCGCTTTGCGGCCATGCACGCTGCCCGCAGCTGCGCCAGCTCCTCCGACCACCAATACACGGCACGGTTTGGAGGCGGACGACGAGTCCGAGGCATGCTGGAGTTACACACTTCGGTCAGAGACCCTCTGAGTTGTGACGCCGCGGCGTCAACGTCCAGGTCAAGGACGGCAGGGGGCGAAAGCCAGTCCTGCAGGAACGCGGCCTCCTTTGCAGCCTCCCGGTCCAAGCGAGTGAGAGCCCAACGCGGAAACGGGGATCGGCCCGACGATGTGGAGTTCCCCCGTCGGCTCTGGGTGGAGATTTCGAACCGAATATATCTGTGGTCCGACAGAGTCTCCACCATGTCCACCCGCCAGTTCTCCACACGTGCGGCCAGCACTGGGGAGGCAAAGGTAACGTCCACTATGGACCCACCCTGCCGCCGCACGCATGTTTGAACACTCCCCCTGTTCAAGAGGGAGAGACCAGAGGAGGCTGCCCACGCCTCAAGCGCCCGCCCACGAGCGTCGGTGGCAGAGTTGCCCCACGTCTCTGACTTGGCGTTCAAGTCCCCCAGAACGGAAACCTGTCGAGGCGCCATCCTGCCGACTACGGCCGCAAGTCCCTCGAGGAAATCCTCGAAGGCCTGGAGAGGGCGATTTGGGGAGAAGTAGACCCCCACAAGGGCCAGGTCCCCCCACACGGCGGCCACGTATCCCGATCCTCTCTCTAGAAGCGAGAGGGGAGGGGAGTCTGTGGAAGACCGTGCCGCAATCGCGACTAGGCCATCCCTGTCGCCCAGCCAACGGTCGGGAATCCGGTAGGGCTCGGCAACTACCGCTACGTCCACCAACCAATCTGCCATGGTCTGCACCAGCAGGTCCTGGGCCGCTCTGCAGTGGTTGGTGTTGGCCTGTAGGATGAGATGATTGCGCCCCATTATTCAATCATCTCATCTCCCGCGTCAGCGACCGTGACCGGGGTAGCGGTGGCGGTAGCATTGGCAGCGGCAGGACGCTTTGGCGCCTGCATTTTGCCCTTCTTGGTGGGAGGAGTACACTTCCTCCCAGCCATGAAATGGTTCGCTGGGCGACCACTGGCCGCGCACACAGCACAGTGCGGCGTGGTGGCGTCACAGGACGCCGCCAAGTGCCCCGACTTGCCGCAACGGTAGCAGGTGTCTGCCCTCTCCGCGCTGGACGGACACATGTATCGGGTGTGGCCAGTGCCGAAGCACTTGAAGCAGCGCAGAGGTTGCTCCTCAAGTGCTCGGACCACAGCTGAGCTGAACCCGATCAGCAGCCGTCCTTTGGTTCTGTTCAGGACGGCCTTGGCTGCGGTGACTGGGCAGTCCACACGGGTCATGCCCAGGCCGCGGCGGCCAGTCCAGATGGTCCGACCATGCACCGCCTCGACGGAGCAGCCTCCTGCTGCTGCAATGGCCGCAACCACTTCGTTCACGGAAACTGAATCATCGAGATCCACAACCTCCAGTGTCGCGGACTTGACTGGTCTGGCGACCTTTGCCACGTCCGCGATGCCCTCTCGCAGCTTAGCCGCGAAGAGATCCGCGTTTTGCGAACCCGCGGCCCCGGGGAACTCGAATAATCGAGCGCCGGTTTGGGTACGGCGACACTTGATGGGGCCGATGCCCAATTGGATGGGGTCAGCGAACCCACGAGCCCGCGTCAGCACCGACTCGTATGTTTCACCCCTTTCGGCGGCCTCTGGAGTGATGGTCACCGTCACCGCCGCCGACCTGGGAGCCGCTAGTTTCACACCCTTGTTTAAGGGAGCGGCAGGAGCCCTATTGGCTGCAGGAGCAGCCGGGGTGATTTTCGGGACCGTCTTCTTCTTTTTCCCTCTTTTCACTACCTCCGTCCACGTCTCGGTGGGAGGGGTGGCGGAAGGTTCCCCCGCGTCGTCCTGCTGGCTAAGAGAGGAGCTGCTTGGACGGTTCCAAGCTCGACTTGTGCATCTGCACATGTGCTGGGCGCAAGTGGAGCTGCCGCCTGGGACTTTTTTCCCTTCCCTTTGCCCTTAGAGGGCTTTGGGGCCTGGGGTTGCCCGCTGGTGGATGGGACCGTTGCCGGTGCCGGCATCGCAACTGGCGCTCTGTCCGCCGCGAGTGGAGGACGGATGCGCTTTTCCGGCAACAGCCGATCCTCTATACCTGCAAAGCAGGCTCTGGTGAAGGCTCTCTCCTCCTGAGTGACCTTGCGGATGATGTCCTCAAGGTCGGAGGAGGAGCCTGTTGCTGCTGAGGTTTTGGGGGCAGGAGCCGTGGCTTCAGCCAGCTTTTTATGCAGCTGGCTTACCTCAGCCTGCAGGCGATCCACCCGCGCCTGCAGCTGCCGCGACTCGTCCGTGGCCGTGCGCTGCACCAGTTCCGCAATAATGCCGTGCAAGCTGGCTGCACGGCATTTAAGGGCCTTTTGAAAGGTTCCCTTGAGGTTGGAGGACTTGGAGGCCACCTCCAAAATCTCCTCCTTGTCCTCCAGCGCCATTTGCGCTAGCTCGGCCACTGAGTGGTCTGCGTACAGGACGTTGGAGGCCCCGTAGCCGGCCCTGGACCGTGCAGCACCGGTTGCGCGCTCCTTGGCGGCGACCTTTTCTTCTAGGTCCTTTTGAACCTCCACCCGCTTTGCTTGCGCCAGAGACGCCCTCAGTTGGCGTTGAGCCTCATCAAGTCCCACATCGTGGGAACTTGATTTCGCCTTCACCTTTTTAGTCCTACCAAGAACTGATTCCGAAGAATCGTCGGATTCTTGCCTCAGGTAGGCCCGCTTTAGGTACCGACTGGTACTGGCGACCGCCTCGGTCACGGACTCGCAGTCCGACGAGTCGTCCGCCCGACAAAACAAACTAGCCGCAGATGGTGCGCGGCTAGTTTCCGACACAGAAATGTCGTCAGGTTGGCCCTGAAAAGGGCCGTTGGGTTGGCCCTGAGAAGGGCCGTTGGGTTCGCCCTGAGAAGGGCGTTTTGATTGGAAGCGCCCGGAGGCGTCCCGCAAAGGCTTCGATGGCATCGAAGAAAAGTCTTGTTCGTACTCAACCGCAATGAAGGAAAGTGTACGAAAGCACAGCGCTCGTTAGCCGCCGGTCTGCCACTCCGTTACGGTGGTCAGACACGGCGTTGCCCGGGGATCACTACGTGGAAGTCAGCACTGTGGGGGGATCCCCAACCTAACCTAACCTAACCTAACCTAACCTAACCTAACCTAACCTAACCTAACCTAACCTAACCTAACCTAACCTTTTTTTTTTTTTTTTTTTTTTTTGACCCTGGGAAAAATACTTTATGTATCGTCCTCCCGTCGGGGGACGGGAGGGATATGTGGGACTCTCCGGTCGAAGCCGGCATACCCACTAAAAAACCCAGGAGCACACCCGCATCGCCAGTTAGGGGGTCTGGGAGACCGGCTGAACCTTTACTACCAGAACCCCCTCGGCGGAGCCCACCTGTGGTGGCAGGCCATTACAAGCCCCTCCCTAGCATGGGAAAGGGGCATCGGGAACGGTCGTGTGCCAACCGCTCCCGTCCCGCGAGAGGTGAGTAGTGCAATGCAGGTGTAGGCGCCCCCGCGCCTAGCACCCGCTACTCACCCCGGGAGGGAGAAGACGGTTGTATTATCGTCTTCTCCTGCCGACTCTTCTTCGTCGGAGCGCTGGAGCGAGAGCGTCTTCCTCTCGCTCACGCTCCGCCACCTCCTTCTGCGATATTACGCACTCGCAGAAAGAGGCGACCGCCGCCCATGCCTCCTCACTCCCCAGCATAGCGCGAACAATGGAAGGGAGCGAGAGGTCTGCTCCGACCGCCGCAACCAAATTCTGCCGCGGCTCGGACCACGATGGGCACTCCTCCAGAGTATGCCGCACCGTGTCCGCTGTTGCGCCACAGTGGTGGCACGACGGGCTCTCCTCCCGCCCGATGCGGTGCAGGTATGAGCCAAAGCAGCCATGGCCTGTCATCACCTGCACCAGGCGGAAGGAGAGGAAACCAAACGGCCGCTCGAGCCAAGCCTGGAGGACTGGCCCGATGGCGTCCAGCGTTCGTCTGCCAAAGGCAGCAGCGGCAAGGTCGTCCGCCCAATGGACGACGATGGCCTCCTTGGCCTCCTGCCGCACGGCCTCCCTCACCTCATGAGCCGGGTGCTCTCCGCGCGCCCTCCGCTCTGCCGTCCAATCATAGACTCTGGCGAGCACCCACGCCTCCAGCTCCCACGGAGGTGTGCCCGCCAGTGCGCATGCCGCCGCGAAGCCCACTGTGCGGTAGGCCCGCGCCACCCGCTGAGCGATAGCCCTTTGGGGCACACGAAGGGCGGTGGCATTCTCCCTTCTGTGTAGGGAGTCCGCCCAAATCGGAGCCCCATAAAGGGCCATGCTCCTGAGAATGCCGGCGTACAAACGCCGGCATCGCGCGCTGGGCCCCCCAGATTTGGCATAAGCCACGAGAGGGCATTCGCTGTTCTTAGAAGGCGCTTGGACAGCTCGGCAAAGTGCGGGCCGAAACGCCACCTGCTATCTAGAATGAGGCCCAGATATTTTATCTGGCCCTCTACGGCGACCCTGGTGCCGTCCACATAGATGTGGGCGTCGGGAGGGGGGCGCTGCCTCGGGCCGTGGAAGAACACGGCCTCGGTTTTGTGCAGCGCCACCGTCAGCCCCAGGCGGTGGATCCTGTTGGCAACCAGGGAGCCGCCCGCTGATGCCAGGTTGGCCGCCGTCGTGAAGCCCCCGCGGGCAGTGAGGAGAGTGTCATCCGCGTAACATATGACACTCGTCCCGCGGAGGAGCGTTCCCCGCAGGAGCCAGTCGAAACCAACGTTCCATAGGAGGGGTCCTAACACTGACCCCTGCGGAACGCCGGACTCCACGACGTAGCGCCGAACCTCTCCGTCTCTGTCGACAAGGACGACAGCCCTGTCTGCCAAGTAATCGGCCAGTAGGCTCCGAAGGTATTGAGGCACCCCGTGGAATCGGAGCGCCTCAATGATGGTTGAATGGGGGATGGAGTTGAACGCGTTGGCTATATCAAACGACACAGCCAACAGTCCATCCCCTTCTTCCACGGCCTCCTTGACCTGGCCCTTGAGACGGGTCAGGGCATCTATTGTCGACCGCTGGGCTCGAAAACCGAACTGAGCGTCGGAGAGATCCGGTCCAACGTTGGCAAGATGGCGGTTGAGGCGGGCAGCTATGATCCCCTCGAACATTTTTCCGACCTCATCGAGCAGAACGATGGGCCGGTATGCCGAGGGGAGTCCGCCGGGCGTCCGTCTTTGCGCAGCAGGCACAAGTTGCCCTTCCTTCCAGGGTTTCGGGAACCTCCCCGTTGCGAGACACGCGCTGAAGAGGTCCCGAAACCGCTCCTCCATTTGGGAGGCGGCAATGGCCACTACCCTAGCGGGGATACCGTCTGGGCCGGGGGCAGTTTTCTTTCCCCGGAGGCGGACTAACGCCGTGTGAAACTCGCCTTCCGCGACAGGAGGGACCTGTACCTCCGCCTCCATATCCCGAGGGGGGTTCATTGCTGGAGGGGTGAAATCGGCGTTCCGGCGCGGGAACAGGGACAGCACCACCTCATCCAGCAATGAAGGCTCAAGGGTCTCGGTCACCGGGGGACCTGAGGGGCGCAGTTTGTTACGCGCCGCCCTGTATGGTCTCCCGAATGGATCGCCGTCTAGTGTCTCCAGCAGCTCGGCTCTCGCTGCGTCTTTGGCGGCGCCGATAGCTGACTTGAGGGCCGCCTTTGCCGCCTTGTACGCTTCGTACAGACGGTCCTCGTTTGCTTCGTCTCGGTGCCGCCGGCGACGACTCCGCGTGAACTGGCGCTTTGCGGCCATGCACGCTGCCCGCAGCTGCGCCAGCTCCTCCGACCACCAATACACGGCACGGTTTGGAGGCGGACGACGAGTCCGAGGCATGCTGGAGTTACACACTTCGGTCAGAGACCCTCTGAGTTGTGACGCCGCGGCGTCAACGTCCAGGTCAAGGACGGCAGGGGGCGAAAGCCAGTCCTGCAGGAACGCGGCCTCCTTTGCAGCCTCCCGGTCCAAGCGAGTGAGAGCCCAACGCGGAAACGGGGATCGGCCCGACGATGTGGAGTTCCCCCGTCGGCTCTGGGTGGAGATTTCGAATCGAATATATCTGTGGTCCGACAGAGTCTCCACCATGTCCACCCGCCAGTTCTCCACACGTGCGGCCAGCACTGGGGAGGCAAAGGTAACGTCCACTATGGACCCACCCTGCCGCCGCACGCATGTTTGAACACTCCCCCTGTTCAAGAGGGAGAGACCAGAGGAGGCTGCCCACGCCTCAAGCGCCCGCCCACGAGCGTCGGTGGCAGAGTTGCCCCACGTCTCTGACTTGGCGTTCAAGTCCCCCAGAACGGAAACCTGTCGAGGCGCCATCCTGCCGACTACGGCCGCAAGTCCCTCGAGGAAATCCTCGAAGGCCTGGAGAGGGCGATTTGGGGAGAAGTAGACCCCCACAAGGGCCAGGTCCCCCCACACGGCGGCCACGTATCCCGATCCTCTCTCTAGAAGCGAGAGGGGAGGGGAGTCTGTGGAAGACCGTGCCGCAATCGCGACTAGGCCATCCCTGTCGCCCAGCCAACGGTCGGGAATCCGGTAGGGCTCGGCAACTACCGCTACGTCCACCAACCAATCTGCCATGGTCTGCACCAGCAGGTCCTGGGCCGCTCTGCAGTGGTTGGTGTTGGCCTGTAGGATGAGATGATTGCGCCCCATTATTCAATCATCTCATCTCCCGCGTCAGCGACCGTGACCGGGGTAGCGGTGGCGGTAGCATTGGCAGCGGCAGGACGCTTTGGCGCCTGCATTTTGCCCTTCTTGGTGGGAGGAGTACACTTCCTCCCAGCCATGAAATGGTTCGCTGGGCGACCACTGGCCGCGCACACAGCACAGTGCGGCGTGGTGGCGTCACAGGACGCCGCCAAGTGCCCCGACTTGCCGCAACGGTAGCAGGTGTCTGCCCTCTCCGCGCTGGACGGACACATGTATCGGGTGTGGCCAGTGCCGAAGCACTTGAAGCAGCGCAGAGGTTGCTCCTCAAGTGCTCGGACCACAGCTGAGCTGAACCCGATCAGCAGCCGTCCTTTGGTTCTGTTCAGGACGGCCTTGGCTGCGGTGACTGGGCAGTCCACACGGGTCATGCCCAGGCCGCGGCGGCCAGTCCAGATGGTCCGACCATGCACCGCCTCGACGGAGCAGCCTCCTGCTGCTGCAATGGCCGCAACCACTTCGTTCACGGAAACTGAATCATCGAGATCCACAACCTCCAGTGTCGCGGACTTGACTGGTCTGGCGACCTTTGCCACGTCCGCGATGCCCTCTCGCAGCTTAGCCGCGAAGAGATCCGCGTTTTGCGAACCCGCGGCCCCGGGGAACTCGAATAATCGAGCGCCGGTTTGGGTACGGCGACACTTGATGGGGCCGATGCCCAATTGGATGGGGTCAGCGAACCCACGAGCCCGCGTCAGCACCGACTCGTATGTTTCACCCCTTTCGGCGGCCTCTGGAGTGATGGTCACCGTCACCGCCGCCGACCTGGGAGCCGCTAGTTTCACACCCTTGTTTAAGGGAGCGGCAGGAGCCCTATTGGCTGCAGGAGCAGCCGGGGTGATTTTCGGGACCGTCTTCTTCTTTTTCCCTCTTTTCACTACCTCCGTCCACGTCTCGGTGGGAGGGGTGGCGGAAGGTTCCCCCGCGTCGTCCTGCTGGCTCAGAGGAGCTGCTTGGACGGTTCCAAGCTCGACTTGTGCATCTGCACATGTGCTGGGCGCAAGTGGAGCTGCCGCCTGGGACTTTTTCCCTTCCCTTTGCCCTTAGAGGGCTTTGGGGCCTGGGGTTGCCCGCTGGTGGATGGGACCGTTGCCGGTGCCGGCATCGCAACTGGCGCTCTGTCCGCCGCGAGTGGAGGACGGATGCGCTTTTCCGGCAACAGCCGATCCTCTATACCTGCAAGGCAGGCTCTGGTGAAGGCTCTCTCCTCCTGAGTGACCTTGCGGATGATGTCCTCAAGGTCGGAGGAGGAGCCTGTTGCTGCTGAGGTTTTGGGGGCAGGAGCCGTGGCTTCAGCCAGCTTTTTATGCAGCTGGCTTACCTCAGCCTGCAGGCGATCCACCCGCGCCTGCAGCTGCCGCGACTCGTCCGTGGCCGTGCGCTGCACCAGTTCCGCAATAATGCCGTGCAAGCTGGCTGCACGGCATTTAAGGGCCTTTTGAAAGGTTCCCTTGAGGTTGGAGGACTTGGAGGCCACCTCCAAAATCTCCTCCTTGTCCTCCAGCGCCATTTGCGCTAGCTCGGCCACTGAGTGGTCTGCGTACAGGACGTTGGAGGCCCCGTAGCCGGCCCTGGACCGTGCAGCACCGGTTGCGCGCTCCTTGGCGGCGACCTTTTCTTCTAGGTCCTTTTGAACCTCCACCCGCTTTGCTTGCGCCAGAGACGCCCTCAGTTGGCGTTGAGCCTCATCAAGTCCCACATCGTGGGAACTTGATTTCGCCTTCACCTTTTTATTCCTACCAAGAACTGATTCCGAAGAATCGTCGGATTCTTGCCTCAGGTAGGCCCGCTTTAGGTACCGACTGGTACTGGCGACCGCCTCGGTCACGGACTCGCAGTCCGACGAGTCGTCCGCCCGACAAAACAAACTAGCCGCAGATGGTGCGCGGCTAGTTTCCGACACAGAATGTCGTCAGGTTGGCCCTGAAAAGGGCCGTTGGGTTGGCCCTGAGAAGGGCCGTTGGGTTCGCCCTGAGAAGGGCGTTTTGATTGGAAGCGCCCGGAGGCGTCCCGCAAAGGCTTCGATGGCATCGAAGAAAAGTCTTGTTCGTACTCAACCGCAATGAAGGAAAGTGTACGAAAGCACAGCGCTCGTTAGCCGCCGGTCTGCCACTCCGTTACGGTGGTCAGACACGGCGTTGCCCGGGGATCACTACGTGGAAGTCAGCACTGTGGGGGGATCCCCAACCTAACCTAACCTAACCTAACCTAACCTAACCTAACCTAACCTAACCTTTTTTTTTTTTTTTTTTTTTTTTTTTTTTTTTTTTTTTTTTTTGACCCTGGGAAAAATACTTTATGTATCGTCCTCCCGTCGGGGGACGGGAGGGATATGTGGGACTCTCCGGTAGAAGCCGGCATACCCACTAAAAAACCCAGGAGCACACCCGCATCGCCAGTTAGGGGGTCTGGGAGACCGGCTGAACCTTTACTACCAGAACCCCCTCGGCGGAGCCCACCTGTGGTGGCAGGCCATTACAAGCCCCTCCCTAGCATGGGAAAGGGGCATCGGGAACGGTCGTGTGCCAACCGCTCCCGTCCCGCGAGAGGTGAGTAGTGCAATGCAGGTGTAGGCGCCCCCGCGCCTAGCACCCGCTACTCACCCCGGGAGGGAGAAGACGGTTGTATTATCGTCTTCTCCTGCCGACTCTTCTTCGTCGGAGCGCTGGAGCGAGAGCGTCTTCCTCTCGCTCACGCTCCGCCACCTCCTTCTGCGATATTACGCACTCGCAGAAAGAGGCGACCGCCGCCCATGCCTCCTCACTCCCCAGCATAGCGCGAACAATGGAAGGGAGCGAGAGGTCTGCTCCGACCGCCGCAACCAAATTCTGCCGCGGCTCGGACCACGATGGGCACTCCTCCAGAGTATGCCGCACCGTGTCCGCTGTTGCGCCACAGTGGTGGCACGACGGGCTCTCCTCCCGCCCGATGCGGTGCAGGTATGAGCCAAAGCAGCCATGGCCTGTCATCACCTGCACCAGGCGGAAGGAGAGGAAACCAAACGGCCGCTCGAGCCAAGCCTGGAGGACTGGCCCGATGGCGTCCAGCGTTCGTCTGCCAAAGGCAGCAGCGGCAAGGTCGTCCGCCCAATGGACGACGATGGCCTCCTTGGCCTCCTGCCGCACGGCCTCCCTCACCTCATGAGCCGGGTGCTCTCCGCGCGCCCTCCGCTCTGCCGTCCAATCATAGACTCTGGCGAGCACCCACGCCTCCAGCTCCCACGGAGGTGTGCCCGCCAGTGCGCATGCCGCCGCGAAGCCCACTGTGCGGTAGGCCCGCGCCACCCGCTGAGCGATAGCCCTTTGGGGCACACGAAGGGCGGTGGCATTCTCCCTTCTGTGTAGGGAGTCCGCCCAAATCGGAGCCCCATAAAGGGCCATGCTCCTGAGAATGCCGGCGTACAAACGCCGGCATCGCGCGCTGGGCCCCCCAGATTTGGCATAAGCCACGAGAGGGCATTCGCTGTTCTTAGAAGGCGCTTGGACAGCTCGGCAAAGTGCGGGCCGAAACGCCACCTGCTATCTAGAATGAGGCCCAGATATTTTATCTGGCCCTCTACGGCGACCCTGGTGCCGTCCACATAGATGTGGGCGTCGGGAGGGGGGCGCTGCCTCGGGCCGTGGAAGAACACGGCCTCGGTTTTGTGCAGCGCCACCGTCAGCCCCAGGCGGTGGATCCTGTTGGCAACCAGGGAGCCGCCCGCTGATGCCAGGTTGGCCGCCGTCGTGAAGCCCCCGCGGGCAGTGAGGAGAGTGTCATCCGCGTAACATATGACACTCGTCCCGCGGAGGAGCGTTCCCCGCAGGAGCCAGTCGAAACCAACGTTCCATAGGAGGGGTCCTAACACTGACCCCTGCGGAACGCCGGACTCCACGACGTAGCGCCGAACCTCTCCGTCTCTGTCGACAAGGACGACAGCCCTGTCTGCCAAGTAATCGGCCAGTAGGCTCCGAAGGTATTGAGGCACCCCGTGGAATCGGAGCGCCTCAATGATGGTTGAATGGGGGATGGAGTTGAACGCGTTGGCTATATCAAACGACACAGCCAACAGTCCATCCCCTTCTTCCACGGCCTCCTTGACCTGGCCCTTGAGACGGGTCAGGGCATCTATTGTCGACCGCTGGGCTCGAAAACCGAACTGAGCGTCGGAGAGATCCGGTCCAACGTTGGCAAGATGGCGGTTGAGGCGGGCAGCTATGATCCCCTCGAACATTTTTCCGACCTCATCGAGCAGAACGATGGGCCGGTATGCCGAGGGGAGTCCGCCGGGCGTCCGTCTTTGCGCAGCAGGCAAAGTTGCCCTTCCTTCCAGGGTTTCGGGAACCTCCCCGTTGCGAGACACGCGCTGAAGAGGTCCCGAAACCGCTCCTCCATTTGGGAGGCGGCAATGGCCACTACCCTAGCGGGGATACCGTCTGGGCCGGGGGCAGTTTTCTTTCCCCGGAGGCGGACTAACGCCGTGTGAAACTCGCCTTCCGCGACAGGAGGGACCTGTACCTCCGCCTCCATATCCCGAGGGGGTTCATTGCTGGAGGGGTGAAATCGGCGTTCCGGCGCGGGAACAGGGACAGCACCACCTCATCCAGCAATGAAGGCTCAAGGGTCTCGGTCACCGGGGGACCTGAGGGGCGCAGTTTGTTACGCGCCGCCCTGTATGGTCTCCCGAATGGATCGCCGTCTAGTGTCTCCAGCAGCTCGGCTCTCGCTGCGTCTTTGGCGGCGCCGATAGCTGACTTGAGGGCCGCCTTTGCCGCCTTGTACGCTTCGTACAGACGGTCCTCGTTTGCTTCGTCTCGGTGCCGCCGGCGACGACTCCGCGTGAACTGGCGCTTTGCGGCCATGCACGCTGCCCGCAGCTGCGCCAGCTCCTCCGACCACCAATACACGGCACGGTTTGGAGGCGGACGACGAACCTTTACCGAGGCATGCTGGAGTTACACACTTCGGTCCGAGACCCTCTGAGTTGTGACGCCGCGGCGTCAACGTCCAGGTCAAGGACGGCAGGGGGCGAAAGCCAGTCCTGCAGGAACGCGGCCTCTTTGCAGCCTCCCGGTCCAAGCGAGTGAGAGCCCAACGCGGAAACGGGGATCGGCCCGACGATGTGGAGTTCCCCTACGTCCTAGGTCTGGGTGGACTATTTCCTAACCCGAATCGAACCTATATCTGTGGTCCGACAGAGTCTCCACCATGTCCACCCGCCAGTTCTCCACACGTGCGGCCAGCACTGGGGAGGCAAAGGTAACGTCCACTATGGACCCACCCTGCCGCCGCACGCATGTTTGAACACTCCCCCTGTTCAAGAGGGAGAGACCAGAGGAGGCTGCCCACGCCTCTCCTGACCTAGCGCCCGCCCACGATTCGGTGGCAGAGTTGCCCCACGTCTCTGACTTGGCGTTCAAGTCCCCCAGAACGGAAACCTGTCGAGGCGCCATCCTGCCGACTACGGCCGCAAGTCCCTCGAGGAAATCCTCGAAGGCCTGGAGAGGGCGATTTGGGGAGAAGTAGACCCCCACAAGGGCCAGGTCCCCCCACACGGCGGCCACGTATCCCGACCTAACCTCTAACTCTAGAAGCGAGAGGGGAGGGGAGTCTGTGGAAGACCGTGCCGCAATCGCGACTAGGCCATCCCTGTCGCCCAGCCAACGGTCGGGAATCCGGTAGGGCTCGGCAACTACCGCTACGTCCACCAACCAATCTGTCATGGTCTGCACCAGCAGGTCCTGGGCCGCTCTGCAGTGGTTGGTGTTGGCCTGTAGGATGTAACCTAACCTAACCTGAACCTAACCTAACCTAACCTAACCTAACCTAACCTAACCTAACCTAACCTTTTTTTTTTTTTTTTTTTTTTTTTTTTTTTTTTTGACCCTGGGAAAAATACTTTATGTATCGTCCTCCCGTCGGGGGACGGGAGGGATATGTGGGACTCTCCAGGTTATGCCCGGTATACCAACTAAAAAACTCAGGAGCACACCTGCATCGCCAGTTAGGGGGTCTGGGAGACCGGCTGAACCTTTACTACCAGAACCCCCTCGGCGGAGCGTGGTGGCAGGCCATTACAAGCCCCTCCCCATGGGAAAGGGGCATCGGGAACGGTCGTGTGCCAACCGCTCCCGGCGAGAGGTGACAATGCAGGTGTAGGCGCCCCCGCGCCTAGCACCCGCTGGGAGGGAGAAGACGGTTGTATTATCGTCTTCTCCTGCCGACTCTTCTGGTCGGAGCGCTGGAGCGAGCGGCGTCTTCCTCTCGCTCACGCTCCGCCACCTCCTTCTGCGATATTACCACTCGCAGAAAGCCGCCGCCCATGCCTCCTCACTCCCCAGCGCGCGAACAATGGAAGGGAGCGAGAGGTCTGCTCCGACCGCCGCAACCAAATTCTGCCGCGGCTCGGACCACGATGGGCACTCCTCCAGAGTATGCCGCACCGTGTCCGCTGTCGCCACAGTGGTGGCACGACGGGCTCTCCTCCCGCCCGATGCGGTGCAGGTATGAGCCAAAGCAGCCATGGCCTGTCATCCCTGCACCAGGCGGAAGGAGAGGAAACCAAACGGCCGCTCGAGCCAAGCCTGGAGGACTGGCCCGATGGCGTCCAGCGTGAGCTCTGCCAAAGGCAGCAGCGGCAAGGTCGTCCGCCCAATGGACGACGATGGCCTCCTTGGCCTCCTGCCGCACGGCCTCCCTCACCTCATGAGCCGGGTGCTCTCCGCGCGCCCTCCGCTCTGCCGTCCAATCATAGACTCTGGCGAGCACCCACGCCTCCAGCTCCCACGGAGGTGTGCCCGCCAGTGCGCATGCCGCCGCGAAGCCCACTGTGCGGTAGGCCCGCGCCACCCGCTGAGCGATAGCCCTTTGGGGCACACGAAGGGCGGTGGCATTCTCCCTTCTGTGTAGGGAGTCCGCCCAAATCGGAGCCCCATAAAGGGCCATGCTCCTGAGAATGCCGGCGTACAAACGCCGGCATCGCGCGCTGGGCCCCCCAGATTTGGCATAAGCCACGAGAGGGCATTCGCTGTTCTTAGAAGGCGCTTGGACAGCTCGGCGAAGTGCGGGCCGAAACGCCACCTGCTATCTAGAATGAGGCCCAGATATTTTATCTGGCCCTCTACGGCGACCTGGTGCCGTCCACATAGATGTGGGCGTCGGGAGGGGGCGCTGCCTCGGGCCGTGGAAGAACACGGCCTCGGTTTTGTGCAGCGCCACCGTCAGCCCCAGGCGGTGGATCCTGTTGGCAACCAGGGAGCCGCCCGCTGATGCCAGGTTGGCCGCCGTCGTGAAGCCCCCGCGGGCAGTGAGGAGAGTGTCATCCGCGTAACATATGACACTCGTCCCGCGGAGGAGCGTTCCCCGCAGGAGCCAGTCGAAACCAACGTTCCATAGGAGGGGTCCTAACACTGACCCCTGCGGAACGCCGGACTCCACGACGTAGCGCCGAACCTCTCCGTCTCTGTCGACAAGGACGACAGCCCTGTCTGCCAAGTAATCGGCCAGTAGGCTCCGAAGGTATTGAGGCACCCCGTGGAATCGGAGCGCCTCAATGATGGTTGAATGGGGGATGGAGTTGAACGCGTTGGCTATATCAAACGACACAGCCAACAGTCCATCCCCTTCTTCCACGGCCTCCTTGACCTGGCCCTTGAGACGGGTCAGGGCATCTATTGTCGACCGCTGGGCTCGAAAACCGAACTGAGCGTCGGAGAGATCCGGTCCAACGTTGGCAAGATGGCGGTTGAGGCGGGCAGCGATGATCCCCTCGAACATTTTTCCGACCTCATCGAGCAGAACGATGGGCCGGTATGCCGAGGGGAGTCCGCCGGGCGTCCGTCTTTGCGCAGCAGGCACAGTTGCCCTTCCTTCCAGGGTTTCGGGAACCTCCCCGTTGCGAGACACGCGCTGAAGAGGTCCCGAAACCGCTCCTCCATTTGGGAGGCGGCAATGGCCACTACCCTAGCGGGGATACCGTCTGGGCCGGGGGCAGTTTTCTTTCCCCGGAGGCGGACTAACGCCGTGTGAAACTCGCCTTCCGCGACAGGAGGGACCTGTACCTCCGCCTCCATATCCCGAGGGGGTTCATTGCTGGAGGGGTGAAATCGGCGTTCCGGCGCGGGAACAGGGACAGCACCACCTCATCCAGCAATGAAGGCTCAAGGGTCTCGGTCACCGGGGGACCTGAGGGGCGCAGTTTGTTACGCGCCGCCCTGTATGGTCTCCCGAATGGATCGCCGTCTAGTGTCTCCAGCAGCTCGGCTCTCGCCGCATCTTTGGCGGCGCCGATAGCTGACTTGAGGGCCGCCTTTGCCGCCTTGTACGCTTCGTACAGACGGTCCTCGTTTGCTTCGTCTCGGTGCCGCCGGCGACGACTCCGCGTGAACTGGCGCTTTGCGGCCATGCACGCTGCCCGCAGCTGCGCCAGCTCCTCCGACCACCAATACACGGCACGGTTTGGAGGCGGACGACGAGTCCGAGGCATGCTGGAGTTACACACTTCGGTCAGAGACCCTCTGAGTTGTGACGCCGCGGCGTCAACGTCGGACGGCAGGGGGCGAAAGCCAGTCCTGCAGGAACGCGGCCTCCTTTGCAGCCTCCCGGTCCAAACGAGTGAGAGCCCAACGCGGAAACGGGGATCGGCCCGACGATGTGGAGTTCCCCGTCGGCTCTGGGTGGAGATTTCGAACCGAATATATCTGTGGTCCGACAGAGTCTCCACCATGTCCACCCGCCAGTTCTCCACACGTGCGGCCAGCACTGGGGAGGCAAAGGTAACGTCCACTATGGACCCACCCTGCCGCCGCACGCATGTTTGAACACTCCCCCTGTTCAAGAGGGAGAGACCAGAGGAGGCTGCCCACGCCTCAAGCGCCCGCCCACGAGGTCGGTGGCAGAGTTGCCCCACGTCTCTGACTTGGCGTTCAAGTCCCCCAGAACGGAAACCTGTCGCGGCGCCATCCTGCCGACTACGGCCGCAAGTCCCTCGAGGAAATCCTCGAAGGCTTGGAGAGGGCGATTTGGGGAGAAGTAGACCCCCACAAGGGCCAGGTCCCCCCACACGGCGGCCACGTATCCCGATCCTCTCTCTAGAAGCGAGAGGGGAGGGGAGTCTGTGGAAGACCGTGCCGCAATCGCGACTAGGCCATCCCTGTCGCCCAGCCAACGGTCGGGAATCCGGTAGGGCTCGGCAACTACCGCTACGTCCACCAACCAATCTGCCATGGTCTGCACCAGCAGGTCCTGGGCCGCTCTGCAGTGGTTGGTGTTGGCCTGTAGGATGAGATGATTGCGCCCCATTATTCAATCATCTCATCTCCCGCGTCAGCGACCGTGACCGGGGTAGCGGTGGCGGTAGCATTGGCAGCGGCAGGACGCTTTGGCGCCTGCATTTTGCCCTTCTTGGTGGGAGGAGTACACTTCCTCCCAGCCATGAAATGGTTCGCTGGGCGACCACTGGCCGCGCACACAGCACAGTGCGGCGTTGGAGGCCACCTCCAAAATCTCCTCCTTGTCCTCCAAAACCCCCGCGCACATTTGCGCTAGCTCGGCCACTGAGTGGTCCGTACAGGACGTTGGAGGCCCCGTAGCCGGCCCTGCACGGGGTAGGTAGCACCGTCCATCGTCTTGGAGGCGACCTCTCCTTCGCTTCCCCAAGGCGCCTTTGGACCCACATGTACCCGCTTTGCTGCGCCAGAGACGCCCTCAGCTGCGTTGAGCCTCATCAAGTCCCACATCGTGGGAACTTGCGTTCGCGGCTTCACCTTTTTATTCCTCCCAAGAACTGATTCCTCCCCGGACCAATCTCCGGCTCCCTGATTCTATGCCACAGGTACTTGCCGAAGCCCGCTTTAGCGTCACCGACTGGTACTGGGAGCCGTGCCTCCCGGCCACGGACTACGGCCTTGATCGCCTCGACGGTACGAGTCCGTCCGCCCCGACAAAACAAACTAGCCGCAGATGCCGCGCGCGGCTAGTTTCCTCGACGATACAGACGCGAATGTCGTCAGGTTGGCCCTGCCAAAGGGCCGCCTCGGGTTGGCCCTGAGACTCTAGGGCCGTCTGGGTTCGCCCTGAGAAGGGCGTTTTGATTGGAAGCGCCCCATACAGGAGGATCGCACGATTCCCGCAACCGCCTACAGGCTTCGATGGCCCCCATTGGGAAGAACGTTGAAGTCTTGTTCGCCCATCAGCTTGGGCGCCAGTCGCCGGAAGTGAGCCCGAATTCCCATCGGCTGTCGAGCACCAATCCCAGTATTTCATGGTACTCGACAGCTATGCGGGCCCCGCTGACCACGATGCCGAACCTCGTTCAGGCCCAGGCGCCGGATGCGGTTCAGCGCTCGTTAGCCGCCGGTCTGCCACTCCGATTACGGTGGTCAGACACGGCGTTGCCCGGGGTCCTACGTGGATCAGCACTACCCTGGAAAGTCCCCTACTGTGCCTAACCTAACCGAACCTAACCTAACCTAACCTTTTTTTTTTTTTTTTTTTTTTTTTTTTTTTTTTTTTTTTGACCCTGGGAAAAATACTTTATGTATCGTCCTCCCGTCGGGGGACGGGAGGGATATGTGGGACTCTCCGGTAGAAGCCGGCATACCCACTAAAAAACCCAGGAGCACACCCGCATCGCCAGTTAGGGGGTCTGGGAGACCGGCTGAACCTTTACTACCAGAACCCCCTCGGCGGAGCCCACCTGTGGTGGCAGGCCATTACAAGCCCCTCCCTAGCATGGGAAAGGGGCATCGGGAACGGTCGTGTGCCAACCGCTCCCGTCCCGCGAGAGGTGAGTAGTGCAATGCAGGTGTAGGCGCCCCCGCGCCTAGCACCCGCTACTCACCCCCGGGAGGGAGAAGACGGTTGTATTATCGTCTTCTCCTGCCGACTCTTCTTCGTCGGAGCGCTGGAGCGAGAGCGTCTTCCTCTCGCTCACGCTCCGCCACCTCCTTCTGCGATATTACGCACTCGCAGAAAGAGGCGACCGCCGCCCATGCCTCCTCACTCCCCAGCATAGCGCGAACAATGGAAGGGAGCGAGAGGTCTGCTCCGACCGCCGCAACCAAATTCTGCCGCGGCTCGGACCACGATGGGCACTCCTCCAGAGTATGCCGCACCGTGTCCGCTGTTGCGCCACAGTGGTGGCACGACGGGCTCTCCTCCCGCCCGATGCGGTGCAGGTATGAGCCAAAGCAGCCATGGCCTGTCATCACCTGCACCAGGCGGAAGGAGAGGAAACCAAACGGCCGCTCGAGCCAAGCCTGGAGGACTGGCCCGATGGCGTCCAGCGTTCGTCTGCCAAAGGCAGCAGCGGCAAGGTCGTCCGCCCAATGGACGACTATGGCCTCCTTGGCCTCCTGCCGCACGGCCTCCCTCACCTCATGAGCCGGGTGCTCTCCGCGCGCCCTCCGCTCTGCCGTCCAATCATAGACTCTGGCGAGCACCCACGCCTCCAGCTCCCACGGAGGTGTGCCCGCCAGTGCGCATGCCGCCGCGAAGCCCACTGTGCGGTAGGCCCGCGCCACCCGCTGAGCGATAGCCCTTTGAGGCACACGAAGGGCGGTGGCATTCTCCCTTCTGTGTAGGGAGTCCGCCCAAATCGGAGCCCCATAAAGGGCCATGCTCCTGAGAATGCCGGCGTACAAACGCCGGCATCGCGCGCTGGGCCCCCCCAGATTTGGCATAAGCCACGAGAGGGCATTCGCTGTTCTTAGAAGGCGCTTGGACAGCTCGGCAAAGTGCGGGCCGAAACGCCACCTGCTATCTAGAATGAGGCCCAGATATTTTATCTGGCCCTCTACGGCGACCCTGGTGCCGTCCACATAGATGTGGGCGTCGGGAGGGGGGCGCTGCCTCGGGCCGTGGAAGAACACGGCCTCGGTTTTGTGCAGCGCCACCGTCAGCCCCAGGCGGTGGATCCTGTTGGCAACCAGGGAGCCGCCCGCTGATGCCAGGTTGGCCGCCGTCGTGAAGCCCCCGCGGGCAGTGAGGAGAGTGTCATCCGCGTAACATATGACACTCGTCCCGCGGAGGAGCGTTCCCCGCAGGAGCCAGTCGAAACCAACGTTCCATAGGAGGGGTCCTAACACTGACCCCTGCGGAACGCCGGACTCCACGACGTAGCGCCGAACCTCTCCGTCTCTGTCGACAAGGACGACAGCCCTGTCTGCCAAGTAATCGGCCAGTAGGCTCCGAAGGTATTGAGGCACCCCGTGGAATCGGAGCGCCTCAATGATGGTTGAATGGGGGATGGAGTTGAACGCGTTGGCTATATCAAACGACACAGCCAACAGTCCATCCCCTTCTTCCACGGCCTCCTTGACCTGGCCCTTGAGACGGGTCAGGGCATCTATTGTCGACCGCTGGGCTCGAAAACCGAACTGAGCGTCGGAGAGATCCGGTCCAACGTTGGCAAGATGGCGGTTGAGGCGGGCAGCTATGATCCCCTCGAACATTTTTCCGACCTCATCGAGCAGAACGATGGGCCGGTATGCCGAGGGGAGTCCGCCGGGCGTCCGTCTTTGCGCAGCAGGCAAAGTTGCCCCTCCTTCCAGGGTTTCGGAAACCTCCCCGTTGCGAGACACGCGCTGAAGAGGTCCCGAAACCGCTCCTCCATTTGGGAGGCGGCAATGGCCACCACCCTAGCGGGGATACCGTCTGGGCCGGGGGCAGTTTTCTTTGCCCGTAGGCGGACCAACGCCGTGTGAAACTCGCCTGTCCGCGACAGGAGGAGACATGTA
The DNA here is from genome assembly GCF_023101765.2 of Spodoptera frugiperda. NCBI lineage: Eukaryota > Metazoa > Arthropoda > Insecta > Lepidoptera > Noctuidae > Spodoptera > Spodoptera frugiperda. Next base: position 11,812,496 of record NC_064219.1, on the reverse strand, counting down.
CCTCCTCCTCCGCTATCCCCGAGGGGGGTTCATTGCTGGAGGGGTGAAATCGGCGTTCCGGCGCGGGAACAGGGACAGCACCACCTCATCCAGCAATGAAGGCTCAAGGGTCTCGGTCACCGGGGGACCTGAGGGGCGCAGTTTGTTACGCGCCGCCCTGTATGGTCTCCCGAATGGATCGCCGTCTAGTGTCTCCAGCAGCTCGGCTCTCGCTGCGTCTTTGGCGGCGCCGATAGCTGACTTGAGGGCCGCCTTTGCCGCCTTGTACGCTTCGTACAGACGGTCCTCGTTTGCTTCGTCTCGGTGCCGCCGGCGACGACTCCGCGTGAACTGGCGCTTTGCGGCCATGCACGCTGCCCGCAGCTGCGCCAGCTCCTCCGACCACCAATACACGGCACGGTTTGGAGGCGGACGACGAGTCCGAGGCATGCTGGAGTTACACACTTCGGTCAGAGACCCTCTGAGTTGTGACGCCGCGGCGTCAACGTCCAGGTCAAGGACGGCAGGGGGCGAAAGCCAGTCCTGCAGGAACGCGGCCTCTTTGCAGCCTCCCGGTCCAAGCGAGTGAGAGCCCAACGCGGAAACGGGGATCGGCCCGACGATGTGGAGTTCCCCAGTCGGCTCTGGGTGGAGATTTCGAACCTATATCTGTGGTCCGACAGAGTCTCCACTGTCCACCCGCCAGTTCTCCACACGTGCGGCCAGCACTGGGGAGGCAAAGGTCGCCTGTCCACTATGGACCCACCCTGCCGCCGCACGCATGTTTGAACACTCCCCAGTGTTCAAGAGGGAGAGACCAGAGGAGCTGCCCACGCCTCAAGCGCCCGCCCACGAGCGTCGGTGCTGTTGCCCCACGTCTCTGACTTTAAGGCGTTCAAGTTCCCCCAGAACGGAAACCTTCGCGGCGCCATCCTGCCGACTACGGCCGCAAGTCCCTCGAGGTTCCTCGAAGGCCTGGAGAGGGCGGCCAGGAGAGCCCGCGTCAGCACCGACTCGTATGTTTCACCCCTTTCGGCGGCCTCTGGAGTGATGGTCACCGTCACCGCCGCCGACCTGGGAGCCGCTAGTTTCACACCCTTGTTTAAGGGAGCGGCAGGAGCCCTGTTGGCTGCAGGAGCAGCCGGGGTGATTTTCGGGACCGTCTTCTTCTTTTTCCCTCTCTTCACCACCTCCGTCCACGTCTCGGTGGGAGGGGTGGCGGAAGGTTCGCGTCGTCCGGCTGGCTCAGAGGAGCTGCTTGGACGGTTCCAAGCTCGACTTGTGCATCTGCACATGTGCTGGGCGCAAGTGGAGCTGCCGCCTGGGACTTTTTCCCTTCCCTTTGCCCTTAGAGGGCTTTGGGGCCTGGGGTTGCCCGCTGGTGGATGGGACCGTTGCCGGTGCCGGCATCGCGACTGGCGCTCTGTCCGCCGCGAGTGGAGGACGGATGCGCTTTTCCGGCAACAGCCGATCCTCCCTGCAAGGCAGGCTCTGGTGAAGGCTCTCTCCTCCTGAGTGACCTTGCGGATGATGTCCTCACGGAGGAGGAGCCTGTTGCTGCTGAGGTTTTGGGGGCAGGAGCCGTGGCTTCAGCCAGCTTTTTATGCAGCTGGCTTACCTCAGCCTGCAGGCGATCCACCCGCGCCTGCAGCCCGCGACTCGTCCGTGGCCGTGCGCTGCACCAGTCCGCAATAATGCCGTGCAAGCTGGCTGCACGGCATTTAAGGGCCTTTTGAAAGGTTCCCTTGAGGTTGGAGGACTTGGAGGCCACCTCCAAAATCTCCTCCTTGTCCTCCAGCGCCATTTGCGCTAGCTCGGCCACTGAGTGGTCTGCGTACAGGACGTTGGAGGCCCCGTAGCCGGCCCTGGACCGTGCAGCACCGGTTGCGCGCTCCTTGGCGGCGACCTTTTCTTCTAGGTCCTTTTGAACCTCCACCCGCTTGCTTGCGCCAGAGACCCCTCATCATCAAGTCCCACATCGTGGGAACTTGATTTCGCCTTCACCTTTTTATTCCTACCAAGAACTGATTCCGAAGAATCGTCGGATTCTTGCCTCAGGTAGGCCCGCTTTAGGTACCGACTGGTACTGGCGACCGCCTCGGTCACGGACTCGCAGTCCGACGAGTCGTCCGCCCGACAAAACAAACTAGCCGCAGATGGTGCGCGGCTAGTTTCCGACGCAGAAATGTCGTCAGGTTGGCCCTGAAAAGGGCCGTTGGGTTGGCCCTGAGAAGGGCCGTTGGGTTCGCCCTGAGAAGGGCGTTTTGATTGGAAGCGCCCGGAGGCGTCCCGCAAAGGCTTCGATGGCATCGAAGAAAAGTCTTGTTCGTACTCAACCGCAATGAAGGAAAGTGTACGAAAGCACAGCGCTCGTTAGCCGCCGGTCTGCCACTCCGTTACGGTGGTCAGACACGGCGTTGCCCGGGGATCACTACGTGGAAGTCAGCACTGTGGGGGGATCCCCAACCTAACCTAACCTAACCTAACCTAACCTAACCTAACCTTTTTTTTTTTTTTTTTTTTTTTTTTTTTTTTGTCGGGGGGAAATCCTCATGGACTTCCTCCGCCCGGGGAAAGGCGGAGGGGTATGCCGGACTCTTACCGGCTAAAACCCCCCGGTGTCTACTCAGCACGTGATCGTGGGGGGGGGCGCGGGAGTCCAGATTCGTCCGCAGCCCCACATCACATGCCGGCCAGGTCCGCCCTGACCTCATCTCTTGCACGGGGTAGGTAAGTTTGGACTACCCCGTGCATCGTCTCGGAGGCGCGCGCCGACACCCGCGCACGCCATCACCTCGGGTCTATGGAATAGGGGGCGGGGACTTCCCCAAGTCCCGCGCCCCTGGACCCATTCATGGGGGCTGGAAGAGGGCGTTGTCCGCCCTTCTCCTGCGCCCGGTGCGCCTACTGCGGGCGGGGAGGGGAGTCGTGATCTCCCTCTCCCGCTCCGCAGTTTCCTTCTGCGACATCACGTCCTCGCAGAAGGACACCACCGCGTCCCACGACTCCGCGCTGTCGACCATCTTGCGTACGACGGCCGGCAGCGACAGATCGCCTCCTATTTCGTTTGTGAGGGCACGGCGCTGCTCCTCCCAAGCTATACACTCGGCGAGCGTGTGTTGCGCCGTGTCCTCCCCGCAATGGACGCAGTGGTGGCACCGAGCGTCCGGCTCCCTGTCTATGCGGCACAGGTACTTGCCGAAGCATCCGTGCCCAGATAGCACCTGCGTCACCCTGAACGACAGGGAGCCGTGCTTCCTCCCGAGCCAGTCGTCGAGTACTGGCCGGATCGCCTCGACGGTAGCGAGGCCGGCGGTAGGGCGCAGAAGCCTTTGCCGCCATTCCGCCACCAAGACCTGACGGAGCTCTTCTCGGCGTCGCTCGATCTGCCGCTGAATCGGCGTCGAGCCCCGTGCGCGCTCTTCCTCGCGCCATCGATACAATGACGCGAGTACTTTCGCCTCTAGGTCCCAGGGCGGGGATCCGGCCAGAACGCAAGCCGCCTCGTAGGAAATCGTGCGATACCCGCGGACGACTCTGACGGCCATCGCCCTCTGCGGTTTACGCAGAATGGCGAGGGTGTTGGCCGTCAGGTCCATTGCCCAAACAGGGGCCCCATACAGGGCCATGGATCGCACGATTCCCACGTACAACCGCCTACAGGCGGCGCTCGGGCCCCCCAAGTTGGGAAGCAACGTTGAAAGCGCGCCCGCAGCGCCCATCAGCTTGGGCGCCAGTCGCCGGAAGTGAGGCCCGAATTCCCATCGGCTGTCGAGCACCAATCCCAGGTATTTCATGGTAGACTCGACAGCTATGCGGGCCCCGCTGACCACGATGTGCGATCCCGGCGCCGGCGCACGCCGGGGGCCATGAAACACCATGGCCTCCGACTTGTTCAGGGCCACCTCCAGGCCCAGGCGCCGGATGCGGTTCACCACCTGTGACACCGCAGCCGTAGCTTTCAACGTCGCTTCCCTGTGCGAGCTCCCCGGGCAGTCACTAGCGTGTCATCCGCATAGCACGTCAAGTCAGCGCCCGGCGGGAGTTCGCCTCGCAACACCCAGTCATAGCCGATGTTCCACAGGAGCGGTCCCAAGACCGATCCCTGTGGAACACCGCAAGATACGAGGTGCCGACCTGCACCGTCACGTCCCCGATAAATGACGCATCTACCCTCTAGGAAAGCCCCTACTGTGCGGCGGAGGTAGGAAGGCACGCGATGGTAACTTAGTGCCTCCCTAATACAACTCCAGGGTAGGGTGTTAAATGCGTTGGAGATGTCGAGAGACACCGCCAGCACCACCCCACCCTGGGACACCGTCTCCTCCGCCAGGGTCCTCACGCGCATGATGGCGTCTATGGTGGAGCGCCCCTGACGAAACCCGAACTGGTTGTCGTCCAGGTTCGGCCCCTCTCTGCACAAGTGGCTGACGAGGCGATTCGCGATAATGCGCTCGAAAAGTTTGCCCGCCTCGTCGAGCAGCACTATGGGCCGGTACGCGGACGGTGAGTCCGCTGGGCGCCCCTCCTTCCTCAGCAGAACCAGCTTCCCCTCCTTCCACACACTGGGAAACTGACCCTGCTCGAGACATGCTGTGAAGATCCCTCTCAGCTGGGGCTCTAGCTCCTTCAGAGCAAGGACGAGAGCACGTCCAGGAACTCCGTCGGGTCCGGGCGCCGTGTTCTTTGCCCGGAGTCGCAACACGGCCGCTCTCATCTCTGCTTGCGTCACCTCGGGGACGTCGGTGCTCTCCTCTGCTGGAGAGTCTGTGGCTGAGGGCGGAGCCATCGCCGGGGGAACGTACTCAGCTCGCTCAGGGAAGAGAGCCGATACCACCGCCTCCAACAACTGTGGATCCATGCTTTGGGTTAGTGGGGGTGCCCATGGACGCAACTTGCCCCGTACCCAGCGGTAGGGGCGTCCCCACGGATCCCTATCTAGGGACCCAAGCAGCTCCTCCCTGGCACGCGACTTTGAGTCGGCGATGGCCCGCCACAGAGTCTCCTTGGACGTGCGGTACGCTTGGTACAGCGCGTCCTCCTCGACGGGATCCCGTCGTCGTCGTCTCCGGTATCGGGTGTACCGGCGGCGAACCGCGACACACGCTACGCGCAATTGCGCGATCTCGTCCGTCCACCAGTACACCTGGCGCCTTGCGGACTGTGGGCGGACGCGGGGCATGGACGCGTCACAAATTTGCGTCATCGCCCCGCGAAATCGCAGTGCCATCGCCTCGACGTCGACGGGGCCGGTCGTCGTCGACTCCCAGTTCCAGGACTGGACTAAGGCAGCTTCTTCGAGTATTTCCCTGTCGATGCGCTTGAGCGCCCAGCGCGGGCCGTCGTTAATCGGGGCTGTTGATTGGCGGCCGCTCGCGGTCCGGGCAGAGACGTCGAACCGGATGTATCGGTGGTCCGATAGCGTCTCCACCTCCACAGCGACACGCCAGTCGCGGACTCGGCCGGCGGCAGAGGGGCTAGCAAACGAGACGTCCACTATCGACCCGCCCCGCTGCCGCACGCAGGTATATTCCGAACCCCGATTCAGGACGACCAAACCAGTCGTGATCGCCCACTCTTCTAGCACCTCGCCCCGGGGGTCAGTGACTGGAGATCCCCATGCCGATGACTTGGCGTTGAGATCACCCAGTACCAGAACGGGACGAGGGTGATGGCGACCTACGACGGCGCCCAGCTCGACAAGGAAACTCTCGAAGTCGGCGAGACTCTTGTTGGGGGAGAAATACGCCCCCACAATGGCGATGCCGCCCGAGACCGCAGCAACCCAGCCGCGGCCACGAGACGGGTCGATCAGAGTCCCGCCAATAATGGCCACCAAACCATCAGCGCATCCCAACCAGTTGTCACGGGCAGGGATGAAGTATGGCTCGGCGACCACAGCGACGTCAATCGACCACTCTGCAATGCTCTGGACTAGGAGGTCCTGAGCTCTGGCACAGTGGTTGATGTTGCCCTGGAGGAAATGGAGTTGTGCCATTATTGACAGTCCATTCCCTCGGCAACAGTCCTGGACCGGGAGTCGGCCGCGGAGTTACTGGCCTGCGGGGGTGGCGAGGTTTCCCCGGCAGGCTTAGAGCTCCTCTTCTTGTTCTTTTTCTCCTCGTTTGGGCCTTGTTGGTGGCGGGTGCACCACAGGCCCCTCCGCCCACTTTGTGTCCCGCCGGTTTCCCTGCAGCCGAGCAAAGGCTGCAGTTGAGCGCTGCGGAACACTGGGTCGCTTTGTGGCCGGGCTGACCGCAGCGATAGCAAAGATCACTACGGTCGATCTCGGCGGTGCATTTTGCCCGGACGTGCCCCTTCTCCAGGCACCGGAAGCACTGCAGAGCCCGGGGCTGCAGCAGTTTTACCCGCGCTGCAACCCAGCCAATCAGCAACCTGCCACTTTCAGCGATTTTCTTCGCTGACGCCACGGGGCACCGAATCCAGACCACGCCGAGTCCAGAGGCGTCAGCGCGTATATCGCCGGCCCGCACATTGTCTGGCGGACACTCACCACTTCGGGCAGCGGCCGCCACCACCTCCTCGGTGGTCACGGAGTCGTCCAGACCAGCAATCCGCAGCTCTGCGGTTTTCATTGGCCTGGAGACCCGGACGTCCTCCGGATTGAGGACCTCCCTAATTTTGGCGGCCAGAGCGTCCGCCTTTTTGGCACTGTCGCTTACAGCACCTGGCACCTTGAACAGCCGCGCACCCGTGGCAGCCTGTCTGAGGGTGACGGACTCGAGGCCAAGATCGGGTAGTTTGATCTTGGCCTTGGCCTCGGCAATGACGGACTGGTACGTTACGCCACGCTCCGCGGCCCCCGGCTGTAGCGTAAGCGTAACAGCCTCGGAGCGCGGGGCACGTATCTTTGGTCCTTTGCGTCCGCCTCTGGTAGTCTGCTGTGCAGGCTGCGCAGCCGCTTTAGCGGTCCTACCGGGGACGCGTGCGGCTGCTGCGGCCTTTTTGACGGCCTTGCGGGCTTTCTTGCGGCCCACGACTTTCGCCCAAGTCTCGCCCTTGGACCCGGCAGACGTGGGCTGGCCGCGCAGAGGGGCTCCTTCCGCCGGCTTCTCTACTGGAGGCCCTGGTCTCGGCCGCTCCTCAGTCCTCCGCGCATCGGCGGCTAGAGGAGGGCGGAGGGTTTCGGCTGGAAGACGACGAGAGATCGCTTCCAGCCGAGCATTGACCATGCTCCCGCACTGGAGCATGCAGAGCCGGACAATGCGCTCGACCTCTTCGTCGGTGCGAAGGCTATTGGGTTGCGGCGGCGGTGCAGGAGCAGGTACGGCATCATCAGCCGCGGGTCGCTGCTGAGAGCTTAACTCAGCGACTTGCCGCCGAAGGTCGTCAAGGTCGTTACGGAGGCGACTGTTTTCCTCCCGTAACTTGGCGACCTCGTCAGAGGTCGTCCTATTGAGGAGGAGGGCAACCGCCTCCTTGATATCTGCGGCAGCCTCTTTTAACCCACGGGTGAATGTGCCCTTCAGGCTGCCGGACTTGGTGGCAACCTTTAGGACCAAGTCCACCCCATCAAGAGCCAACTGGCTCAAGGCCACCGCAGATGGCTCTCCCCTTCCGCTGCCAAAGCGGCTCGCCGCTCGCGAGCGCGTCGGGCCATTTCCGACACTTCGTCGGCCGCGACGGCTTTGCGCTGCTCCCTTTTGGCGGCATTGAGATCCGCCTTTGAGCTCCCCAGTGAGGCAGTGCTTTCACCGCCATCACATGGGTCCTCTATAGTGACCCCAATGTCACTCTCTACCTCGCTAGCCGCCGGGGTATCGGAGCGCACGAAACGCCCGTGCCTATCCCTCCGCGGCTGCGAAGCACTCGCCTCTCTTGTTTGCCGTCGTCCCCTCCTCGAGGTCGGCAACTTAGGAGCCGGCAGGCCTTCCTCGTCGGATGACTTATTAACTGGACGCTTCCTGGTGGAAGACGTCCTACGCGAGCGATTTTCGCCGCTTTCTGCATGCAGCTCCGCTGCAGCTGCAGGCGAGCTGAGCTCACCTGCCCTCTCCTCCTCTTCTGTTGGTGGTGTTTGATTTAAATCCATACAAGTCCCACGAGTATGGGGGAAATAAACGGTCCACCCAGGCAGTGCCCCCTGTACCTGGGTAAGTGTACATTTGTTCCCAACTGGGGGGTCCACCGGTCCCCCAGCTGGGGGTGCGCTCAAGACTGACACTACTCCTCAGCCACGCATACCCTCGCCGCGCACCAGAACTTGGTATTGAAGGAATTTTTTATAGAGGTTATCTTCCTCGCGGTCCGGGCAATCAAGCCAAGACCCTCGTCCCGTTAGGAGTCATAAAACATGACCATGACCTCTTCCCGGATTACGATATCGGCAGTTGCAGTCGAGGACAGCCTGTGTCCCAATGCTACTCGTTGGCAGGGTAAGTGCGCAACGAGCACCGCCCTTGCCTCTCCGCCACGCTCTCTGCTAGGTTCAGAGAGACGGGCGGAGAAACGACCCTCGGTAGCGCGGGCTATGTGTAGCCCGCCGCTTCCAGAACCCATCTCGGGTTCGCCCGCCCTGTCCAGAAGTCTGCTACAGGTAATAGTCACTCCAACACTATCGCCCCCGTCAGGGGGACTATCACCTGTACCCAGGGTGCACCACGGGGAGGTCTTCTGGCACCGCACCCCAACCTAACCTAACCTAACCTTACCTGTATGAACCCAGGCGCCGTTAGTTTAGTTTGAGTTAGGGATGGGTAATATCGCTTTTACTCTATATCAAATCGTATCTATATATCGGTTTAGAATATCGGATATCGCATCTATATATTTCGATATCTATATATTGGCCGAATCAGTGTGGAACTCTGAAACGAAAGTAGTACCGTACTGTAATTTTAGGTTTCGGTTTTGTTCGATTTATGTACATCATTGTATTTTAATTGTAACTGTTTACTCGAAATCAGTGAATGTATTGTTTGGTTTAGTAGTGTTCCTGTTCCCGAATCAGTTTGTACTGGATATCATAGATCATGCGATTCGCATGCGATACGTAGAGGTCCGCGTTACTCTACGGTATAGTGTATTGTTCTGTGGCACATCGCGCTATATTCGCTAGATACGCGGATACCTGATATATAGATTCAGTGCCGTCCGATATATAGATATTGGATATCGTGCCGATATATAGATATCGTATCTGTATACGATTTATATTGCCCACCACTAGTTTGAGTTGACAAATACCACAGATTTCTCATTCAATAGTTTATTGTGTAAGTTACACTTGTTTAGTTAGTGAGATGCTGCTGAATACACAAAATACAATATTAATTAAATCGACTCGCGAAAGTAGGTCGTGCGACGTTAGCAAAATAAATGCCTGTACGTAAATCGTACATAACCCAAACCCCACCTAACCTAACCCAAACCTTACCTCACCTAACCCTAGCTATTGACATTTTAAATATTGTTCTTTTTCGCCGAAATCTGTTTTTAATAACAAGGCCTACGTTTTGTTGGCTTCTTACATACATTCGCGCATATAGATTTCACCATCCCTAACGATAAACAATCTATTTGTACCGGCTGCGTAGCTTCACTGCCTCCCGCCACCATCACACAATAGCGAGGCGGCGGCGCTGCTGGCGCGATGTTCCGATATCGAAAAAGTTATTGGCATTTTTTGATAGATGGCACTAGTTACCACTTTATCCGAATTGAGTATCAAAATAAAAATTACGATATCTCTGTATGATGTCTGGGAATAATCGTGTTGTGTTAATGAGTGAAACTTTGTATTTGTATTTTAACTATTTTTTATTTATATTTAGGTTAAACATGATTTTATAGGGCAGTGCTTATTTGCATGTCTGTTTTGCATACAACGACATCCGGCAGTGGACGTCTTCTTGTTGTTGACGATGATGTTGATGAATCTAAATTTAATGAGTTGTAAATTACTGTAGGTAATTGAGATTATTTTGTAATGTCATCGATGTGTTGCATCGGTCACTAATTACCAGTCACCCTGTATACTGGAGATTGTCAATCGCAGACGTTTCCTGAATTAAAGTGATTGGACATCCACAAAAAAGTACTTAATGTTAATGTTTTCTCAATATTTTTTCACTGAAACTAATAATCTTACGAACATAATTTGAAAATGTCGTAATTTAGATAAACTTCAGTATTTCCCTTTCATTGAGAGTAGAAGAACGTGTTCCTGCACGGGATTATAAGAATGTTGAGGTGTGACGACGCGCTGACAATAAAACAATGCAATAAACTCAGTTTATTTTTATTACAACAACTTCTCATTTTCTCTTTACAACCTTTACAAACAAAAATACTTCAATGTTCACTCACAAAACGTACAAAGCTTTCACACAGATCAACATTATTTACATAAAATACAATATTTACAAAATGGCGATGTATGTCGTAAACAATAAATAGTTAATATCGTGCTGCGGCGGCGCGGCACAGTATCACAGAGAGCGGCGTCACACGAGCACCGTGAGGCGCTCGGGCGGCGGGTGGCGCGCGGGCGGCGGCTCGGGCGGCGGCAGCGCGCGCTTCGTCAGCTCCTTGTCGCGCGGCGGCGTGTCGTTGCGCGCGTCGGCGTTCTGCGCCTTGTACAGCGAGTGCGCGCGCGGCAGCTCGTCCGCCGGCCGCCGCGCCGCGCCCGCCGCCGTCTCGTCGCGCAGCGGGTTCGCGTAGCGCCGCAAGTTCTCTTCGTTTTGTAAATTGTTCGACTTTTCCTCGTCGCAACGCCGCGAGCGCTCGGCGGCGGCGGCGGCGCGTCGTCGCCGTAGCCAGAACACGAGGGCCGCAGCCACCGCCGCCAGCACGAGTATCGCCAGCGCCGCCAGCGCCATCGTTAGCGCAGGGGCGGGTGCCGAGGGGTCGGCGAGCGGCGCGGGCGCGGCGGGCACGCGCAGGCGCAGCGCGGCGCCGAGCAGCGCGTGGTGCGCGAGGCGGCGCCGCGCCACGAGGTCGCTGAGCGCGCGCACGGCCGCTCCCAGCGCCTCGGCTCGCTCGGCGCCGTCAGTTCCCACTTCATCGCCAATCCACTACACGTAATAAATTACAATATCATTATTTTCATGTTTTTTTCTAGTTTGCCATATTTATGTGGAACAATGTACTTTATAAACATAGCGATGTTAGTGTTGTGAGAGACAGTGTACTAGCGGTACTCACCAGGGCGAGGTCTAGCGCGTCATCATCGTCGGCCGCCAGGTCACAGAGCAGTGCGAGCGGCGGTGCGGGCGGCGCGCCGTGCGAGGCGGCCGCCAGCGCCGCGGCCAGCGCCCGGCGCAGCGCGGCGCACGCTCGCTCGACGTGCGCGCCGCGCGCCAGCCGCTCGCGCGCGAGCTGCAGCGTGGCGCGCGCACAGCCGGGCGGGGGCGCGCGCGGGCGCCGGGCCAGCAGGCGGGGGGCGCGGGGAGCGCGGGGGGCTCCACGCGGCGCCCCGCCACGCGCCTACACTCGCCCAGCGCCGCGCACGGCCCGCGCAGACACAGCGCGGGCGCACTCGGCACACACACCTGGCAGAGTCATTCGATTATTTTAACATAATTAATAACAAAAATTGTTTTCATTTCACCAATACTGAAAAAGTATTACTATTGGGAATTTTTTATTTATTAATGATACAAATGACCAAAGTACACAGTAAAATTGAGATACAGTTGTAAATGATTATTGTTTTATTTATTTGTAGGTGCACAATATGCATAATGTGTGTAGATACCTCGTCGGTGCGGCACGGCTGCGCGGCGGCGCCGTGGCAGTCGGGCAGGCCGCACCACAGGCGCGTGCAGGCGGGCGCGCCCCCCTCGCACCAGCAGGCGTTGCAGCCCCACCACCACGTGCCGTTGTCGGCGCCGCACGCGCCGGGCTCGCCGTCCGCGCCGTCCGCGCCCCCGCCCACGTCGCTCGCCCCGCCCTCGTCTCGCTCCGCGCCCTCGTCGCCGTCCGCGCCCAGCCCCGCGAGCACTGACAATTTGATAATCAAGTCTAACGTTTATTGTAACGATTACACGTGTTCTATTGGAGTTTGGAGTAGGATCAATGTACAATACACATTAACTCCTCGATGTTATCATTTGTTAGAAGGAAATACGATTTTACTTTATTTCTTTATAAGGCTGTAGTGCTATCCTATGGATGGTTCAGTTCACATAAAATTATTTGAAAGAACTAATGAATCAATTAACAAGGGTACTAACTCTCGAGGCAGCGGCGAGCGGAGCGGTGCGGTGGCGGCGGACAGACGCAGCGCGCGCCGCGCTCCGGCCGCAGCGGGTCCGCCACGCAGGCCGCGGCCGGCGGGCACGCGGGCGCGCAGGCCGGCGCGCGCACCGTGCACGTGTCGCCCGACCAGCCCGCCGCGCACTCGCACGCCCACCAGCCCGTACCGCCCACGCAGCGCCCGCCGTTGCGGCACGGCGCCGACGCGCACGGCTCGGCCGCCAGCTCGCAGCGCGCACCCGTGCGGCCCTCGCGGCACGCGCACGCCCAGCCGGGCGGCGCCGCGGTGGGCACGCAGGTGCCGCCGGCCGCGCACGGGCAGGCGGGCGCTGCGGGCGCCGGCGCCGTGTCACACGCGGCGCCCGCCCAGCCACCTGCGCACACGCAGCGCCAGCCCCCTCCCTCGCGTACGCACGTTCCTCCGTTTGCACAAGTTCCTTCAGGGCAGTGTTCAATTCCGTCTACACGTATTGAGCAAGTTTTACCTGAGAAACAAACGAAACAAGATCAGTCGCCATTGAACGTGTGTCGTAATGAATAGACAAGCGTGGAATGAGGGCCGCTGGAGCTGCATACCGGTCCAGCCGTCGCGACAGATGCACGTGAAGTCCGCGGTGCCGTCCACGCAGCTGCCGTTGTTGCGGCAGGGGCTGCTCGCGCACTCGTTCACCTCTGCAACACAAGAGAGCGGTGTAATGGCGGGCGCGCGCGGAGGTCGGGCGGCGGACTAGTGGTACGCACGCTGGTCGCAGAGCGCGCCGGAGTGTCCGGGCTGGCAGACGCAGCGCGGGGGCGCGGGGGGCGCGCGGACGCAGCGCCCGCGCACGCACGCGCCGCCCGCCGTGCACACGTCGCTCTCTGCGCGCGCACAACACACACATATCACGCGCTGCTCTACGCCACTGTATACTTCGCATCGACCCAAACTAGTGTAGGTGAGAAGGGAACTCTCTGATCGACTAAACCTATGCTGATGTAAGATCAGTCGCCCCACGCTGCGGTAGTGGTACTGGGAGTGAGACTCACGTTCTTTAGCTGCGCGCTGCGTGCAGTTCTTGCCGGTCCAGCCGGGGGCGCAGTGGCAGTAGTAGTCGCTCTGGGCCGTGTAGCAAGCTGCGCCGTTCCCGCACGGAGCGCCTGCGCAGTGGTCGCGGTCGTCCTGTTACAGCACGAATATGGTCTCAACATTCTGGTGTAAGAGCAGGCAGCAGTCAGGATTGCAAAAGACTTACCACGCAGTATCGTCCGTAACAGGAGGTCAGCTAAAAAAGCAGAAGACGAGTTAGTTGTAGTTAGTGCAAGGGCGAGCGGTCCACCTGAGCGGGACGGACACATGTCGTTAATGTACATTAGTAAGGACAGACAGAGACAGCAGGAGGCGCGCCGCGGGTACCTCGCAGTTGGTGCCGGAGAAGCCGACGGGGCAGATGCAGCGGTACGCGTTGAGCAAGTCGACGCACTCGCCGCCGTTGCGACAGGGCCGCGGCGCGCAGTCGTCGACGTCGAGCGCGCACGTGCGGCCCGAGTAGCCGGCCGCGCACGCGCAGTGGAAGTCGTCGACGAGGTCGATGCAGGTGGCGCCGTTGAGGCACTGGCCGGTGCAGTCGTCCACGTTGGCCTCGCAGTCGCGGCCGGTCCAGCCGGCCAGGCAGGCGCACGAGTAGCCGCCCGCCGTGTTGTTGCACGCCGCTGCATTCACGCAAGGACCCAGCGAACCTTCGGCCCCACCGTTCGCTGCCTCTACCCCCCTCTGTTCACACTCATTCACATCTGTAAGCAAATTAATAATTTATGTTTTACAAAATACATCATGGAACTACACACATGCCGTCACGCATCTAATCTTCTAATTCCAGATGTGCGCATACATAATGTAACGCACTTTTCAGCAATTAGGTGATGATTATGGAGTGAGGACAAGCGTATTGCCAGTCTGGTATCGGAGCGGGGCTACCTTCAGTGCAGGTGGAGCCGGTCCAGCCGGGAGCGCAGTCGCAGACGAAGGCGTCGAGGCGGTCCCGGCAGGTGGCGCCGTTGCGGCAGGGTGCGCTGGCGCAGTCGTCCACGTCCTGGTCGCAGAGCGCGCCCGCCCAGCCGCGCTGACAGGCGCACGCGAACCCGCGCGGCGAGGCAGCCAGCGAGCACTCGCCGTGCACGCACGGCTGCGGCGCGCACGGGTTGTCCACGCGCTCGCAGTCCGTGCCCGAGAAGCCCTCGGCGCAGCGGCACAGGTACTGGTCGGGCGCCGTGTTCTCGCACGTGCCGCCGTGCTGGCACGGCTCGTGCGTGCCGCAGTAGTTGAGATCTGCGATGTCAACGAGTGATTTCATATTTGTTCTCAATTGTTGTTTACTATTGGTGCATCGTGGCTGGTGCCGAAAAATGGCTTTACATTCTTTATTTCTTTTCTATGTGCAAAATAAAAGTTTAATATAAAGTTATTCATTGTTTTCAGCGGCATTATCTATTAACCTGAAATTTCAGACAGCGATATCCAACTCGATTGCCGAGCGTAGAGTGGCGTCTGTTGCTGTGAATACAGCTACTGGTTAAACTTTGAACACACTTCTGCTGACAGCGTTGGCTGAACTGTAGCTAGAGTCGTCACTTGCCAATCCGTGTTACATGGCCACCGTGCGGATGTAGTCAAGTTGTAACATTACATATTTTAGCACCCACCTTGGTCACACAGGATTCCGCCCCAGTTGGTGTCGCAGGTGCAGTCCCAGGAGGAGCCGTTGCAGTAGCCGTGCTTGCAGCCCGGGTACGGCTGGCACTGGGAGCACAGCTCGCCGCGCCAGCCCGGCCGGCAACTGTAACCAAGCGGCCGGTGAGCCAACACTGCTGGGGCCGAGTACCAGCGTACATACATACAGTTGGGGGGTACTCACTCGCAGTCTCCGGGGCGGTCGCAGCGGCCGTGTGTGGGGTGGCAGCCTTCCTTGCACACAGCTGCAAGTAGAACAATGTTAGTAAATGCCTGACTGTCACGAATGAATGACTGAGACAGAGAGACTCACGTTTCTCGCAGTTGTCCCCCTGCCAGCCGGGCAGGCAGCGCTTGTCGCCCTCGGAGGTGCAGGAGTAGTGGCCGAACTTGTCGTCGCGCGGGCGGCAGAAGGTGGTGCACGTGGTGTTGTAGTAGTTGGGCTGGCACAGCACGCGCACGCGGTACGCCACGGCCGCGGCCGCGCCCGCGTGCTGCAGCGCGTGCCACTCCGCGCTCGGCTCCACGATGCCCGACCACCACGCCTCCTCCACCAGCCCCGCCTCTGCCACACACACACACACACGTTACTACCCGCACACACTACCGCTGTGTGCTGTGCACCGCTCGCATGCTGAGACTGCCTCACCTGGATCGGAGTACTCGAAGTCGTCGTAAGCTTGCAGTATTAACGTGAAGGATCGCTGCGGATGAATAAAAATAAATGTTACCAAGGAATCCTATTAATATCGAAAATGTAAATTGAGTTATGTGTGTGGCACTGACCGTCCAGCGGAAGGAGAAGGGCAGCGCCAGCGTGTAGAGCGGCTCGGCCAGCGTGAAGGAGTCGGTGCCGAGCACGGGCGAGGC
The DNA here is from genome assembly GCF_023101765.2 of Spodoptera frugiperda. Classification (NCBI taxonomy): domain Eukaryota; kingdom Metazoa; phylum Arthropoda; class Insecta; order Lepidoptera; family Noctuidae; genus Spodoptera; species Spodoptera frugiperda. Next base: position 11,796,721 of record NC_064219.1, on the reverse strand, counting down.
GGCGCGGCCGAAGGAGCAGGCGCCGGGCGCGGCGGCGGACTGGTACTCCTTGAGGCACAGCGAGAACTTGGTGCGGCACGGCGCGGCGCACGCCTGCTCGGCCGCTGCGCGCGCGCCGCCGCCGCAGCACGCGCCCGACGCCAGCGCCGCGCGGTAGTTGGAGAACTCCAGGATCTGCAGCTCGAACACGCCCGCCCCCGCCGCGCACTGCACACACAACAACATTACTGCAGCCTCACTACCGAGCTCTCCCAGCGGGCGAGTGGTTCCTCGCGTTACATTGGAGTCTGTGTATTTGGCGAGTAGCAGCGGACCAGCGCGGGCAGGCGTCCACGAGGTCGTACTTATTCAATCATTAGACATTATGCCACTATGCCAGATGCCTATTATGCCAGAGTTTGCCAATTTTTATTGCGGAATAATGACTTGCGAGTGGACTCAGGACAATTTCGTTCAGTTTACAGAGTTATAATTATCAAGGAAAACTTATAATAAAAAGGACCCATGCTGGGGACACCTCAGGAACAAAAGAAAGTAAACGAAGCCAACAATGTACTCGGAGACATGCCTGCAGCAGCTCGTGGTGACTCCACCGCTGCACTCCGTCGATCCCAGTGTGGGTGTGGCCAGAGTGAGTGCTGGTTCCATGGAGCAGGAGTAAGAGAGAAATCATTTCCTTTACTTTTTACCCTTGTACAAAACAATAGCTCAAGTGTTATTGGAAGAAGTACAGTTGCTCTCATTATGACTCATCCCCGCCTGGATGAGAGGGAGAGCTAGGCTCTAGCTGAGTGAAAACAACCCTGTTCCACCACATGCTCCGGGCGGGCTGCGGCTGCCATCCGCCCGCAGCCCCGCCCGGGCGGGCATCGAGTTAGCAGGCGAGGCTGGAACAGTTCACTTGTCGCTTATCTCATATAACCAGTGAGGACGCAGAGAGTAACTACTCATGTGCAGTGGCATATTGTAGAGTTAGTGCTTAGTGAAGAGGCGGCGGCGGGCGGCGGCGGGCGGCGCGGCCGAGCGTGACGCCGCTTTGTTTGTTTACACCGCCGCGGGGACAGGGCGGGCCGCGCACTCCCCGCCCCGCGCGTGACACTCCCGCGCGCCCCGCCCACTCCGCGTGGGGCACAGCTCAGGACGGACGCCCACCACTCCCGCCACGCCCACATTACGCCCACCAGGCAGCATGAAATAGTCACGGGCCACAATATTTTGGTGCCACACTCGAAAACCAATTCATGATTACCGACACATAGTGTGCAAATAATCGATGAAATGATTGCAATGTGTCGGGTTCGATTCCCGGACGGAATAATTAATTCTTTGTATGATCCACAAACTATGGTTTCGGGTCCGGAGGAGCGAAGCGTTACAATACATGTATGTAGGCGACAACGGGACGACACACGACGACACGAACAAATACTTACTGGCGCGGAGACAAGCTTTTCAAATAAAGAAAATGAACTCCAAGGCGTTGGAAGCGTCCTCCTCAGCAGTTGTTAAGTTCGGGCAGTAGCAATGAAACACGTAGCGTCCGCACACATGCGATGCTTACAACAGCAAGTTATGCAATAATACAGGATTGTAGAGGAAGTTAAACAGTGTGCAGTAGGAGTAGCGCGGCGCACTGTACGCAGTGTACGCGGCGCACTGTACGCAGTGTACGCGGCGCACTGTACGCAGTGTACGCGGCGCACTGTACGCAGTGTACGCGGCGCACTGTACGCAGTGTACGCGGCGCACTGTACGCGACTTGATGACGTGGAAGTATGGAGTGTGGCGAGCTTTGGACGGTTTGGTTCACTCGTCATACACTCACACAGACACGGTTTTACTTAAATACATGCAATACGTAATAATGTGTCTGGTTACAATGTTGTTGCTATGACATAGTTCCATTATATAATATATTATGGAATATGTTTATACTGTATATACAACATGTAACAAAATACCCATATACATCAAGAAGCCCTGGTGAATAGAGGTTGAATAGAATCTCTACACTTTCAGCTTAAAATACGTTTAAAAATAAAAATGTACCAAATACTTGGTATCGCATAATTCTTGATTTCAAATCATACAAACGTGTCAAAACACTACAGAGATCACTCGCTAATATTACGAAACATTTCTTCTATCAATCTGATCGCCTAGTACCTCTCTACCTAATTTTGAATCACGCGGCGGCGTGATTTGAAAAATTCATAACTTGGTACCATGAAAACATGAGCTTAAAAACCCCTTCCCGTATCGTTTGCTCGTATGTTATCTAGAAGCCGTGCAATTGATATGTATACCCCCTTTTTGTTACACGTTGTATATATGTAAGTATATACTTATATTCATTGACAATGTTTGCGAAAGCTTGTTGCCACGCAACAAAACCAATAAAGGAATATTTTGTATGTTCTTTAATACATTAATTGTTGGGGACCATTAATAATACTTTCATTATTTGATTTTAAGTAAAGTTCCTAATGTAACATTATCTGAAAATGTATTAAACCTTCACATATGTCCCCGAGACCGTACGACCCGACCCATGAATGTGTACGCACGGGCCTGCGGCCAGTGAGGCTGATGCCGGACCCGAAGCTGCACCTTGCAGGCAAATAGTTAAGACATTTTGTTATTTTTTATATTGTAATATTCCCGGTCTATTTGAAATAAATAATTTTGACTTGGGTGAGTAGGTCATCTTATATTAAGTATACTTGACTAACTTCCAAAAGAGGAGGTTCTTAGTTTGATCTGTATGTATGTTTATCCGTATTTATCTAGTAACTGGCTGAACCGATTTTGATGCGGTTCTCAGAAAACTGTTTGTTACACTTAAGAGTAAATTGTAGTAAGTTACGGATAATATACTACAATCTCTCTAACTATTTGGAAAATCGGTATATATTTAAATCGGTATTTAAAACAGGACGTTGAAGTCGACTTACTTAAACATAGGAATGCATGGAACGTTATTTGCAATCTATTTTTTAATGAACAATTGAATGAACCTTTGTGGCAAATATCTACTGGAGCTGCGGTTTCTTTGTTCGTCTTACATTTTGTTAATAAACTGATATTGTTGTTTCTAGTTACACAAGTAATACATTGAGTACATTCTCCCGCCCATTGCTGAAACTTCACTCTTGAGTTATTCCTCCTGAACCCTGCAGACAATTAACCGAGTACTTGTTTCACTGAAACTAACTGGCTGCGAATGTACACACACGAGGTACTACACGAGTAGGTAGTGGAGCCGATGTATGTATGTATGTAATGTACTAAAGTACTTTAAAACGATAGTATTCAACTTTGAACTCCCTTTACCTACCCACTACCCACTACACAGAACACCAACCACTACCTACGAGTACAATATTGTGTTTATAAGCTAATGGAAGTTCAGTCTCACGTTATCTTGTCACTCGCAGAGTTGTTATGTACTTGAATAAATGATGCAGTTTATAATGGCGTGCACAGGTGCATCTGACAAGTTGTTATTAGTTTAGAGGTAAGTAGCGATCAGCAAGGTTTTAGTTTCCAGTGCATTCTACCAGGTTCGGACAGACGGTCGGTCGGTATCTGTTACAGGAGTAGGTACGAGTAGTGTTGTGGAGTTATGTGTAAGTGTAGCCCCGCTGCGAGATGTTCCCCTGCATCATGTCCGCGGTGTTACAAGTAGTTACACGGCACAGCTAGGGCCAGCGCCAGTTAAACGATTTGAAAATAAAAATGTCAAAAGTTCTTAAATCTTACTCTAAGGCACAGCATTTTCAACTGAACCATAGATATACAGAAACTTTTGAAAATAATATTCTATTTTCAAAAGTTCCTTGTCCGTCCGTCAGTCTGTCCATCAATGACACTGATGGTGCTCGTTCCAAAATGCTAAATAATTTAATTTGCCGAACGCTCAACTTTAACATTAAGCTTGTTTAAATCTCCAGCGGATGGAGCGATTTAATTTCCTTTTGTTGCCCCACCACCACACTAGGTGTTTCTCCTGTGTCGTGGGTGAGTTACAAACATACTAGTTTACATACACATGACACCCAGACCCGAAGAAACAATTTGCGTAGCACAAAAAGAGTTGCTCCGTGCGGAAATCGAACCCGCTGCTCGATGGACGGGTGAAAGTAGGGAAGAATAACCGAATGTGTAATGTAAATAGAAATAGAGTCTCTAATGGAGGCGAAGTGCTTTGACGTTCAAAAGTGCCTTCCTGGTCTATTTGAGATAAATAATTTTGACTTTGACTTTGACAATAATGATGAGTCCACGCATGTGCTCTTGGCTTCATTTCATGAGAAACTGATTGGGGGGGAGTAATGTCTACATTGAAAAATAAAATGATTCGACAACTACTTATATTATTGGTTAGGTTCGCTGGGGGACCGTTACTGGGTGCTGTAGCAAGCACCTAGCTCGGGGGACGCGACGATATGTTTATGAAATAAATATTCTCGAAGTGGAAGCATAACTACGGCGAAGTGTTAGTTAACAACATGTTGTCGCCGAGCTACGGCGCGCAGTGGGGCGAGCTCTATGTATGTATCCCAGCAGTGGACAGGAGGACCACAGGCGGACCTCTGAGAGGCGGAGCCAGCCAGAGTTTTAAAAATCAGAACTAGGGATGACGTCACGCCATACACCGAGCTCCGTGTTGCTGTACCGTGCGTGCTCGGGACTGCGCTGCACAATATTAAAGTATTGTTGGATACAAACTTACACTCGATGGCTCCAACCGAATGTCCTCGTCGCTGGCAGACTGTGAGAGTTACAAGTTTGATTCTAAACCCTTATTGATGCGCTAGTGCAATGTAAGTGTAGTAACGAAGGCACAAGAAGTGCTACATTAGCATAACAATACGAGGTATCGTGGCTTTGTTCACAGACACTCGGAGTCTGTGAGTGTGACTCCAACGTGGACACTCAGTCGCAGAGTACAGAGGACTCACACAGAGTGCCACCTGCCCTGAGGGTGAGTACAAGAACGCTCAATACATATATAGGTATATGGAAAACTAGTTGATGAGACGAGTGGGAGTACATATCGCTTTCAGCACATTTATATAAGAAATGCTACATTCTATGCACGTGTTTACATAATTAACTTATTTATTTTTAAATCGTTTTGCCATACAAAAATACAAAAGGTCCGTGTTACCGTGAAGAGGCCCAGGGTACGTTATTTCAAACTGTGCCTAATGTCGTATCGTCAAGGTTGGTCCACTCAGTAGTTTCCGTAACATTCATCATTAAATATTTCATATTACTGAAATATCGGCAGAACATTTTTGGCTCCGCGTAGCGCGCCAAGCGCCGCGTAGCGCGTACCTGTGCCGTTATATAATCATTATGTTATTAAAAAGTATATTTTATAAACATTATTTTTTGTTATATTTTTACTTAATACATGCACTTGGCGACGTGTTATTGCCGAAACTGCATGAAACAGCAATAACAATACTGCAACAGGTAGTATTGTTACCGCGATACAAAAGACATCAACGATCTGTTGCTACGCGCTACGCAGCACATGTACGTAGCATGCACCGCGGCGCTAACTTGTTAGCGATACTTACAATTAACATAGAATGTAAGAATATCCCGCCTGTCCCACATAGTTGTAGGCAGAGACAATGACATGGTTCTGGTTTATCATATTATATGATTGTTGAATGAGTTTATGCGCACAGTAGCTCCTATGTAATGTGTATGTATAAGTAAGTAGGTACCACGACAATATAGGTTATCATGTGTCGTGCCCCGGCTGCGGCTGCCGGCAGTACATCCGAGTGCAGCCGTCCACTGTTGTATGGGCGTTACGTACTGTTTCATGTTTACATCATTATGTATTGTTGTTGAGTTGAGGTGCAGCTCGTTGAAGTTAGGAGATGTAACAATAAGTAACGTGCTGCTACAATACGTGGCAAGTATTGTAACTTAAAGCAAATATTTGTCTTCACCAAAGTACGTGTGTCGGTCGTCGAGCGCTGACTGTCAGTGTTGTGGTGCTGTCGGACTTTATAGTGTAACGAGGTGACGGCCGGACTGAGTTCCTAGTACTTGACATGGAGTAACGCAGCCGGCAGCCGTGTACCGCCAGTATATTACATAGATACAAAGCTCGCAGGAGGATGATTGGAGCCGAGCAAGCTATCTACTTATTGACTATTTCGTGTGAATTAAAAATTAAATTCGTAAATTTTGTCAAATATTCTCATGTAACATAGTGAACTTCGAAGCAGTTGTTTTACCTCTGTACACAATACAAGGCTCCTACAAGCGTTCATGTTAATGTTGATTCTCGTTTCTACCCAACGCGGTCCATTCTCGGAACAGTAACACAGAGTACATTGTGTGGTGCGACCGGGCGACATGTCAGACTGTGTGCACTCGCCAATGCGGGGACATGACATCGCCTGCAGGAGTGATGGGAACACTCCCGTCACGTGGACTGCTCCCGTACGTACGGCTCAGTGGGGAAGTATGTCCAGGCGAGACGTACTGGGGACGTCACAGAGTGCAGGCGCTGGCGGCCACGTGAGCTCGCGACTGATCAGTATGTGAGGCACGCACAGCTCGCTGCTGGCGACTGGCGGCGCACGCACGCACACATACCGATCGGCTCGCAACGACTCTCGCGCAACATCGATAAAATATATTGATGTTGACCGACAGTCTGCCGCTAACAAACTTCGACCACTCGATACGAATACTACAAGTCGGCACACCGACTCTAGGCATGTCTGGCAGAGATAGCACAAGAAACCCTAGGTCGTGAGATCGGGACAAGCGGTTAGATGGGCAGCAGAGATTAATGTATGGACAAGACGTACGCGCAGCAGGCAGGCGAGGGCGAGGGCGAGCAGCAGCGGCGTGCGCCGCGGACTCCGCGCGCCGCGCATCGGGTCAGCGCCGCGCCGCGCGCCGCCGGGGCGCCGCGTCCCGCATGGCACACTCACTGCAGCGCCGGTGTGGCACGCACTATACACACTCACTGCACTGGACACTCGGACTGCGCGCTCACTGCACTCGTGCGCTCGCCGCGGGGCTCGGGCTCCAACTGCCGGCGGCGGCCGCCCCGCGCCCCGCGCCCCCGGCCGCGCGTCCCGCGCCCCACCGCGCGCCCCCGCCAGCACTGATTTACTTTTATTGTGCAGCGCTGGGCACTCTCCTCCCGGCTCCGTGCGACTGTGCTGCAATGTTCGTGCGTACCTGTCCACTAGTCGGCCGGTTGGCACACACTGGTCATTCGTAACGTGTTGTGGTTACTGCGTTACCAGGAAGCAGCCGAACTTCCAGAGTTTAAGAAGACCATTAAGATGGAGGCGATGGGACTCAATATTAACTGTTTTTTGTTCTTTCTTAGATATTGGTCGTCTCGTTGGTCTAGTGGTTGTAAGTTTGATTCTCGGATCGGATACAACACGGATGGAAGTATCTACATACATAATTATTATGCACGAAGTATTGAGCTTTCGAGATGTTTAAGGGCTCTGTCCGGCTCATTACTGGCAATAATATCTCTGAGATGTCTGAGATGATGCTCCGTACCTCGCTGTGTATGTCTTAACTCGCCGTTTTTACCCGACTGTCGAATAAAAGTAAGCACAATCTTATTATATTTGTTTTTTTACCTTGCCCTACACTAAGATTTTCATATACACAATACATGATACCCAGCAGCCACCGCACCAACCGTACAGTCAAAAATATTAAATGACGAATGCTAACTATGAGAACACAATATTAAATAAAGAAACGACAGGTCCTGGAGTAACACCTGATGATGGAGCCGGCAGATGTTGGCGACCATGTGAAATATATTATAACACATTGTAAAATCATTAAAAATCTTGGTACCTTCTGAGACGAGGACTGTTCATAAAGAACTGCACCGAATGCACCGAATCACACAGCATGTATGCGCTAGTGATGTAGCGATTGTCATATTTTACCTAAGAATTTAGATCCATTTTTCTTTGCAGTTTTTATTACGAGTCGCAGAACACGTTTGTAATAGTTCGTATCAACTTGTAGTCAGGTCCAAGTAAACACCAAAACAGCAGTCCCATCAATATTACCAAATAAGACAGAATCTGAGGTCAATATTAGGAATATAGTTTCAAGTCCCTATGAATCTCATTAGTCGCTGAAAATAATTTGGATCAAATTACTTTTTATATTTCCCAAAAATTATAAATTTTGAACTTTGCGTCAATTCCGACTTCCGAGATGAGTAAAGTAGGTATTATATCACGTTTATACTTTAGTTTGAAAATGAAAGTTTATTTTATGATTAAAGACTGGTATACTGACTGTATAAGAAAATAAAATGTTTTATTAAGATTAAAATTTTCTAATTTTTCTTAATTTGGTATATTGTAAAGAAAAGATTTTCACTTTACCAAATATAATACTGCATATTACGATTGTAAGACAGTTTGATCAGAAAATAAGGATTTGTAATAAATATAAAAGAAATTACCACGTATTCCTATTATTATTGAATTTACCTTTCTTTAGTGGACAATTTTATTTATTTTTATGACTTCATAACTTTCGTGAGACATACTAAATTAATTATTATTATTATTATTATGTCTGTTCTTTACATAATCTCGGGACCACAGGGTCCCGGACCTTTGGAAGGCGTACGAGGGGCCGAAGCCAACTCGCAGAGGCCCGTTGAACAATTTTGATCTAAATGTAATGGGACATCAGCCGGCGATTATCCCTGTATGCACTATGGAAGTACACCAAAGGACAATCCCCGGTTGATGCAGGACTATTGCGAGATATGGTAAAAGGAAATGATAGGGATATGGGTGTGGGTGGCTGTGGAATAGTTAACCGGTTAACTATGGGGACTATGGCCCCTGCCCCTGACCAATATTGAAAAATACGGATAAACAGGCAGGGGGTGACTCGCAAACTCAATAGTGGGCCCCGGAAACGGCCGCTAGCATGTAGCGACAAGGGAAGCAACATCCGTTGAGCTGCTTGAGGAAGGGGAGGCATCCCACGGCTATCAGAGCAATCCCGGAAGTACGGTCAAGACCCCTACCAGCATCTTACTGGGATACGTCCTTCCCCCAAGTGGAGCTGAAGGCAACTCCACTCTTGCGACCACTCAGAGGGTCCACGAGTACCAACCGGAGTTAAAAAGTAGGGCCTCTCCCGGGAGAGGGATATATAAACTTCACAAACACAAACACCAACTGTTATTGCACTCACTTTTATTAATTATTACACTTTTTCCCGCTAGGGGCGTTACTTGTACTCGACCGACGTCAAATTGACGCCGGACCTAACCAAATTGATGTAACGAAACCATAGCGCGATCTATTTCGATTTTACTGCCATCTATCGAGCGCGGTGACAACTCCAATAATAATAATTTTAATATATAATATGTTGATCGCACTATGATTTCGTTACTGCTGCCAACATACCGCCCACCAAGGACATATTTGACAAGTGTCCTTTAAAACAAACTACCGCCCACCATGACATATGTGACATAACTCAGATGACAATCTAATACACAAACGTCGTTGGCAGTCCCAATACATATACACATAAACCCATAACAACATTAATAGAAACAATTCTTAAACCAAATACATTAAAACTCAATAACCAAAATAAGACTTCTAAGTTACAGTTAATAAACTAAACCTAAATTAAACTAAACTTAAGTTAATAATCATTATCCATTAAGCATACTAAATCTTTTTAGATTACTGACAAATTGGCAAAACACATAATTTTGACGTCGGCCTTTTAACCTGAGATGTTTGAGTACGTATGGTTACTACTCGCGTTAGTCCATCAGGACCCGGATGTTTCTGCTCAATTTTTCCCATTAACCACCTTGCTGGAGGCATATTATCCTCCTTAATTAAAACGATATTACCAACAGATGGTTCTGGATTTGTTTTAGCCCACTTATACCGTTGTAAAAATTGATGCAAATAATCATTAGACCAACGCCGCCAAAAATCTTGCATTATTTTCTGATGAAGTTGCCAACGTCTTAAACTATTTACATTATTTACTTTTTCATAATCTAAATCCGGCGGTAACACCGGGGGCTCTCCAATCAGAAAATGACCCGGAGTTAATATAGTTAACTTATCCTGATCTTCTACGTAAGATAATGGTCTAGAATTAAGACAAGCTTCAACCTGAGCTAATACTGTAGCCATCTCTTCATAAGTTAAAATAGAATTTCCTATTACCCGTTTAAGATGGTACTTGGTAGATTTTATACCTGCCTCCCATAAGCCCCCAAAGTTTGGTGCATGAGGAGGAATAAAGTGCCAATCTGTACCATTATTTGCTAGATATTCTACTAATTCAGAATTGAAACCAGATTTTTGTTGATTAAACAAATACTGCAACTCCCGAGCTGCACCCACGAAATTAGTGCCGTTATCACTATATAAATCAGCGCAACGACCTCGTCTAGACACAAATCTTTTAAAGGCAGCTAAAAAGGCTTTTGTGCTCAGTTCACTAACTGCTTCTAAGTGCACTGCCTTAGTGGACATACACACAAATAACGCAATATAGCCCTTGTACGATTTATTACCTCGACCTGGTGAAACCCTTATGTTAATGGGACCAGCGTAATCTACTCCACTACACAAAAAAGGTTTTTGAGGAGTAACACGTACTGATGGCAATTGTCCCATTAGTTGAGTTCTAAAAATTGATGCGTAGCGAATGCATTTAACGCATTCTCTAACGTGCTTCTTAGCTAACAATTTTACTCCTATTATCCAGTATTTGGAACGTAAATACGTAATCATCATTTGTGGCCCACCATGTAATGATTTTATATGCGCCTCTGCAATTAAAAGATTTGTCAAAAAAGATTTTTTAGATATTAAAATAGGATGAACACGATTATAATCTAGTTGCGCTTTTTCAAGCCGCCCCCCAACCCTTATAATTCCTTTAGAATCTAAAAATATATTTAATGCTTTCAATTCTCCAGAGGAAGGAGTTTGATTTCTTTTCAATTCTTCTAATTGACATGCGAAACCTTCTTCCTGGCTTTTCTTTATGCATAATTCTCTTGCTTCATCTAATTCATGTTTTTTCAAATATTTCGTCATGACTCCTTGTCTTTGCGACCTTAAAAATCTACGACAATATGCAATAACTCTTATCATTCTTGATAATGTAGAAAATCTGTTCCAGAATGACTCATCTAAAATACACGTATGTGTATGTATCTTAGCTTCTTCCAAATGCGTAGCCATATTTTTATGTCGATGATATTCAATCACCACCTTTTTTAAAAACTCGGTCCTTCCCACCATATCGACATATCTTTAAGTTCGGCTGCAAAAACACCACGCGAGGCACAGTCTGCTGGATTTTCCTTTGTCGGCACATGTGCCCAGTGATGAGCATCTAACGTAGTCAAAATCTCCGATACTCGGTTGGCAACAAAAGTTTTCCAACGGGATGGATGTCCATTTAACCATGCCAATACTACTTCACTGTCCGTCCAGACATGCCAATCACTTCTTGATATTCCCATCACTTCACCTACTTCCGCTATTAATTTACAAACCAAAACAGCTCCACAAAGTTCCAATCTTGGAATAGACACCTGTTTAATAGGTGCTACCTTAGTTTTGGATGTTATTAAAGAAGTATGAATATGACCCAAATTGTCTATAACTCTAAGATAGACCACAGCAGCATACGCTTGCTTCGAGGCATCTGAAAAGCCGTGTAACTCCGATTTTGTGTTATTCGAACTAATATGTAACCATCGAGGTATTTTCAGTTGAACCAGACCTGTTAAACTCTTCTGGTAAGTATCCCATTCTTGTTGTAGATTGTTTGGAACTTCTTGATCCCATTCTAGACCAGTCAACCACAATTTCTGAATGTATATTTTGGCTAAAATAATAACAGGTGCTAGCCATCCAAGCGGATCATATAAACGTGATATTTCTGAAAGAATTTTTCTCTTTGTTATAAGTTGAATAGAAGTTGGGAGCTTTAGAGAATACTGAAAATAGTCTTCATTTGAATTCCAAGTAAGTCCCAATACTTTTACTACATCATCCATTTTAAATTTCAACTCCCCATGAGTAATGTCCTTTTTGTCGATTATACTATTTAATAATTCCTTACTATTGCTCATCCACTTTTGCAATATAAATCCGCCTTTATTCAAGGTTTTATTCATTTCTTTGAAGATTTTAATACCTTGTTCTATAGTTTCAGCTCCAGTCATTAAATCGTCCATATAAAAATCTTTCAATATAATTTCCTTTATGTCTGGATTATTCTTACATTCATCATAAGCTACTTGTTGCAGAGCTCGAACTGCTAAATATGGTGCCGATGCAGTACCAAATGTCACCGTCAACAGTTCGTATTCTTCTATTTCTTTTTCAGGGCTATCTCTCCAAAGTATGCGTTGAAATACTGTGTCTTTTCGATTAACTAAAACTTGCCGATACATTTTGACTATATCGGCTACCAAACATATTTTATGAGACCTCCAACGCATAATAATGTGACGAAGATCTGCTTGTAGAGTTGGTCCAATTAACAAATTGTCATTAAGTGAAATCCCTTTGGAACTCTTACAGGAAGCATCGAATACAACTCTCACTTTAGTCGTATCTTTATCTTCGCGAATGACCGCATGATGCGGTAAATAGACAGCTTCTTTCTTGTTTCTGTTGTTTTCAGCTACCTTTTCCATATGTTGTAACTCTAAGTATTCGTGGATAACCTTTTGATAATCCAGCTTTAACTTATTATTCCGACCCAATCTCCATTCCAGGGCTTTTAGCCTTTTCTCGGCTATAGTCTTCGATTCACCAAACTTCTCACCAAGATTTGTATTCCGCAATGGTAATCTTACGATGTACCTTCCCTCTTCATTCCGCAATGTCGAAGAAGTAAATAATTGTTCACATTTGACTTCTTCTTCCGTAAATAACTTTTTTGTTCCCAGTGGTTCTGCTTCTAATTCCCAGAATTTTCTCAACATATCTTCCTCAATCCTGGAGTGCATTACAGTAATGTTAGTGTTAATTATACCTATTCCGACGGACCCTGACAAAATCCAGCCTAAAGCTGTGCTCTGTGCTAAGAGCGTACCACTTGCGTTTTTCTTTAATCCTTGTCGCATAAGTTGACTGTATATATCCGCCCCCAATAAAATATCAATTTTATTTGGCCTATAATATTCCGGATCGGCCAATTCGTCCACATTTAAGTCCAACCAATCTACTTTATTTATTTTTGTAGATGGAACAAGCCCCGTAATCGATTTGAGTACATAAGCTTTTACCTGTAATTTAAACGTTGGATCTATCCTCGATCCAATCGTAACAACCACTTTAGCTGTAGAAGTAACACTTTTTTCTCCACCCACACCTAATACTATGTTCTTTGAAGGCAGTTTCTTTAATCCTAGATACTGAACCATTGCTTCTGTTATAAACGATCCCTGTGAACCTTGATCCAGTAATGCTCGACAAACTTGGTAAGCTCCGTGCCTTGATTCCGCCTTCAATAAAGCTGTGGTTAAAAGTACTACATTCATATTGTCTCTTGTTGATAGACATGAGACTAGTGGTTTATCGTCTGCTTGCGCAGAAGTACTCGCCTCAGTCATTAATGAAGTGCCCTCTCTTCCAGCCAATCTATTTTCCCCAATAGTCGACCCAGATACATTCGATTGATGTAATAGAGTGTGATGACGACGTTTACATACTTGACACCGATGAGTATTTTTACAAAACTTAACAGAGTGATTTCTATTAAGACACATAAAACACAAATTTTTTTCTTTTACAATATTTCGGCGACTATCTACCGACTCACTACAGAACTTTGGGCACATATAAATTTTATGAGCAGATGAACAGTACTCACATGTAACAGCAACATTTTTCTTCTCTCCATCCTTTACTACATGAAATGACTGCGGCCCTCTAGAGATTTTTTCAATTTTGTTATCCAGGTTCTCCAATCCACGAAAGCGGCTTACTAAAAAATCGCTAAACTGTTCAAACGTTGGCAAATCATCCTTAGTATCAGAGGCAACCTGCATCTCCCATCCTTTGCGAGTCTCCCTATCTAATTTGGAGCTAACAATATGTATTATTATTGTGTCCCAAGACGAAACATTGATACCTAAGTTTTGCAACGAACTTAAACAGTCAGATGTTGTACTGATAAGTTTTTTAATCTCTATAGCTGATTCATATAATAAAGTCTTTTGCCCAAATAATCTCTTTAAAATACAATTTGCCAGAAATCTTTTGTTACTATACATACAATCTAATTTTTCCCAGCTTGTCTTGTAGTTGTCGGCAGTTACATTAATATTTTTTAACAATAGCTCTGGTTCTCCAGATAAGTATCCTTTAAGATAATACATTTTTTGTGCGTCATCTAACTTGTTGTTGTTGTGGATTAATCCGACAAACAAATCTCGGAACGTCTGCCATTCGTGATATTTACCCGAGAACATGGGTATTTTCACATCAGGTAACTTAAAACTACATCCTTCATTATTACTACCCGAGTTATTAGATATATTGTTGCTTTTTAATTTTGTTAGAATTTCCTTTAAATCACTTTTGAATTGAACATATATTTCTTCTACTTCATCGTACACGCCATCTTTGTGATAGCTGGAATTAAACAGCTCGGATCGTTTTACTTCCCCAATAATTTTGGCGTGTGTATTATAAAACATATGCCAATTTTGTTCCAAATTTTCTAAACGTGTCTCTATATAAGACACGTTTAGTCGATCTTTAGGACATTTTTTTACTAATGCCCGAGCTTTTATTATTTTAGACTTAACGTCCTCTTGTATCATATTATACCCTTCCATTGTAAAAAAGAACCTAAAAATAAGCTATATATTATACGAATTACTTAAAGTCTCTAAACTTAAAGTCTCTATACCTTGTATTTCACATTAACTTTTCACTTTAATAGCACTATTCACTCACAATTTACTTACACAAGATCATAGATCTTAGCTGCCTCAGCTCCAAGAGGCAGCGTCAAATCCCGTTGTCGTCTGGCTGCCTCAGCTCCAAGAGGCAGTTCCAGATCCTCGCTGTCGCCTGGCTGCCTCAGCTCCAAGAGGCAGTTCCAGGCCCCAACTCCCGGCTCCTCCTCCAACTCTTCGGCACCTCCCACCAGGCACCAGTTGAAGTGGCAGATTTTTAGACACTGGACAGCGGTCCGCCCGCCGCCGTCCAGCCTTTTAGGGTGCGGTCACTCCCGACACTAGTGACCGCGCAAAAAACTCACGGGAGTACTTTTTATCCGACTCGATGGACCATGAACAGAACTCAGAGGGTCCAGAGGGATATATAAACTTCACAAACACAAACACCAACTGTTATTGCACTCACTTTTATTAATTATTACACTTTTTCCCGCTAGGGGCGTTACTTGTACTCGACCGACGTCAAATTGACGCCGGACCTAACCAAATTGATGTAACGAAACCATAGCGCGATCTATTTCGATTTTACTGCCATCTATCGAGCGCGGTGACAACTCCAATAATAATAATTTTAATATATAATATGTTGATCGCACTATGATTTCGTTACTGCTGCCAACAGTAGGTATTATATCACGTTTATACTTTAGTTTGAAAATGAAAGTTTATTTTATGATTAAAGACTGGTATACTGACTGTATAAGAAAATAAAATGTTTTATTAAGATTAAAATTTTCTAATTTTTCTTAATTTGGTATATTGTAAAGAAAAGATTTTCACTTTACCAAATATAATACTGCATATTACGATTGTAAGACAGTTTGATCAGAAAATAAGGATTTGTAATAAATATAAAAGAAATTACCACGTATTCCTATTATTATTGAATTTACCTTTCTTTAGTGGACAATTTTATTTATTTTTATGACTTCATAACTTTCGTGAGACATACTAAATTAATTATTATGTTATCGGCTTACTCACGTAACTGTTGGACGAGGAACTCGACTAGTTTCAAGCCATGCTAGAGGCTCATATTCATGATGCTGCTCATCATGCTTCATCATGCTGCTCATGAATATGAGCCAGCGGCAGCGATTGCTTACCATCAGGTGATCCGTCCGCTCGTTTATCGGGTTGTTCCATAAAAAAATGTAGATACGAGTATCATCCTCGTTTATATGTATAATTGTTTATTTTTTATGGAATAGGTGGCAAACGAGCAAACGAGTCATCTAGTGGTAATTGTGTACAATTTGCGTAGTTCTAAAGATTATAATAAACATCAAAAGCAAAACTTATAATTAAATAACTTCTGGCTGCATTGGCAGTCCGCTACAAGTAACAGTCGCACATCTCAGTGCCTGCAGTGTATAGTGTAGTGTAGTGTAGCGTAGCGTAGCGTAGCGTAGTGTAGTGTGCGGCTACCAGGCAGTGCGTGCACTGGAGGACGGAGCACTGGAGACCACCGCGGGCCGAGACAAGCGGCCAGTGGTAGTCTGTGTAACAAGCATACATTCAGTAATGTTCGACATTGTTACAATGTTTGTTCATTTAATTCATGGAGGGAATATTCTTTTAAACTTTGTGTTTTTACAATATATGGATTAAATATGCGATTAGAGGTGGGGGGCGGGGGCGCGGGGGCGCGGGCAGGGGGGCAGGGAGTTGACAGATAAATAGACGGAAGCTGTGCGTCGCTCGCGGTACTGGCGCATGCGCGGTACATCCGTCGGCTCGCGATAACGCAGCACCGCGCGGTGGCCGGCGCTAGCGCAGGACATGTAGGTTTCATTACGGTTTCGGCACACTTTGCATTATCAGTATCAGTATCAGAATGAGCTTAGTTTTGTTGATGCACACCTACTTGCTTTAGGTATACTTTTATAGGATTCCGTACTCGCAAAACAAAGGCCAACAGGCAACAAAGGGGAGCCTGGAGCTGGGCCTCTATCTAACTGATTTATTTAATTAAGGAGACGAGCTCTGTTGGTTAAACATTAAATAATACTTGCTCTGATATATTATCCCTTTGAAGCTGTGGCCCACGGACTGAGGAACGGTGAACAAAATCAAAGTTACAATAAGCTAGAAATGTTTGGCTCCTTGTGTAGCAGGAACACATAATATATACACATACATATCTAATATACTTATTAATTTCGTAATTATATTTTTTAGAAAACACAACTTGTTTAAAGAAGCAACGTCACTCCGCTCCTCTACTGTAGTGAGCGGGCTAATGTTGCTACATTCAGTTAGTAGGTGACTTATTAAACATACTCTTATGTTTTACACGATAATTACTACGTACATATATCAAGTATGGTTTAATATATACAGTGTCGGTGCTCTACCGCGGTGTAGTCTTACATTGCACGATACTTGTAAATATCACAAATACTTGTGAGTTGAAGCTGTCTCACTGTCTCACTGACGACCTGTAATTATAAAGGACTCGGAAAGTGAAACGGAATTATTTACAATGTATTGTATTTTTGATTCAGTTTTGAAGGAAGTTGTTTTTGTTTCGTCCTTTATTAGAATAAGGTAAATGCCATAACTGGGAGTCACAGGTGTTGTGGAGTGCGTGCAGTGCGCTGCGTGGGCGCGGCGCGGCGTGCACGTGCGCCGGCGCCGTTCTCACGCAAATTACGCGCACTTGTCATAACGACTGGGACGCGGACACGATCACGCGACACACACGCACACACACACACGTCATTGTGTCGATGCGTTCACTATCCAGCTTTGTAATATAACTTTATTAGTTTTATTAACAAATTGTAACTTTGCAAATAAAGGTCTTTGCCTGGTCATGAGTGTTTACAAACAAACATACAAACCGCATATGTACATAATGACCATGACAGACCTGCAACAACAACAACTTGTGAAGAGCACAGAGAATTGTATCGCCCCGTGTGGGAATCAAAAAGAGAACCCGCCACGCAGCTGCCGCCGGTCCCCCAGCCACTGCGCCAACATGTACACTCTGTGTCAGTGCATCAGTGTTGATCCCATTGGCAAGGACTTCCCAATGGTGGCTTACAGTGCAGCCAGCTGTTCCTGTAGGTGCATCTCCAAAGCAAAGAGATAAGGACACTGCAGTTGACTGCATGAAAACCGACGCGGCGCGAGTTTATCCAGATTGCACGTAATATAGCTGGTGGCTACATGTCGGCAACGGGACCGCCGCGGGCTCAGGTGCAGGCAGATGCGACGCAACCAGTTAGTTAAAAATAAACACTCGTTGTGTCACAGCTGAGATTTTATCCCGGAGCGCGCTCCCCGCCCGGGCCCGGGGCGCGGCCCGCGGGGCGAGGCCGGGAACCGGTCGCGGAACCACGGCTCCTGCCAAACTGCTTGCCACTGCGCAGGAGTGGAGTGGAATGAGTGGCAGTCACACTTAGTAGAATCACAAACTGCTATATAAGTGGGTGCGAGCGCTGGGCGCGCACTGTACTGCTACATGAATGAAGATCTGATAGATGAGGCTGCGCGCGGTGTGAGCAACAGGTGCGCATGCGCGGAGCGGCCTGCAGCCCCGGGGCGGTTCACACGGCGGCGCGTGCGCCACGACTGTCGACACACGTCATCTGTGGATCTCTCATACTACTGAACAATTTACATAATGTACCTGTAAGCTATAGATTAACAAACTGTTATTGAATGAAAATTGAATATGAAATAAGTTGATAGGTGTGTTGTTTTATTTTTAATCCTTTTAGGTAGTATTTTTTTTAATAGGCAAGCCCGCCACAGCTTCCTAAAGCGATGCAACTCTTGTGAGCCAGGATCTACAGCAGATACAATCATGAAAACACCGGAACACTGAAGACGCGTCTCAGGGGTGTGAATTATGTTGGATGCGACTATGAAATAAATCAGAAAATAAATTTTATTATTGTAAGAGGAGAAGAAAAAAAAAGGTAGATAGTCTCTGGATCTGGATTACAAAGGCGCGGTACCCATCATGGTACCTACGTACGTGTGACACAATATAATAATATGAGCGGAAGGTCTCATGTTGTCGCAGTAGCGTCCCAGAAAGGACAATTTTGTACCCTAATATTAAATCAAAGAGGTGAGCGGGTGTGCGCACGCGCACGGTGCCCGCGGCCCAGGTGTGTTTGCTACAAGCGGGCTTCAAATTAACGCATCCCAGTTCCCGAACGATGTTGTTAGACAAAACAGGTCGCTGTTAGAGAAACAAACGCCCCCCCCCCCCTCCCCGCGTCCCGGGCGCGGCCCGCGGGCCCCGGCCGGCGCGCGGCCGCCGCCAAATATTATTGGATGATGATAGGCCATTTACTTGCGTTCCGGCCATTGTGCACTCAATCAGCCGCGGCGTCACCTCGCCGCTCGCCGCTCGCTGCATACATGTACTATCATCTCCCACATTACTGCAATTACTAATTAGTAAATCCGTGGCGTCTCTGTACACGCCGTCATTTTATTTCCTGAGACATACCAAATTAATTATTATGTTATCGGTTTACGGACGTAACTGTTTGACGAGGAGCGACTAGTTTCAAGCCATGCTAGGGGCTCACATACATGAGCAGCATTCCGCGACACACGACGCGGCGATTGTCGCGCTGCTACTAATTGTATATACATAATCTACGTTTAATATAACTTTTAAATTTCTCTTCAATAACATAGTAATATATATTTTTTATATTCTTTTAGCAAGGACAGTGTTCACGTCCCAAAAATATCTCGTGAGAAATAAAACAATCGTGTCCAGAGTAAGACAATTTATTGCATAAAACACTGCTCAGGTCATATATTGACGGAGAGTCTTAACACCGCGATGTAGGAAATGACGTCACGGCACAGTGTCATCTATTATTTAATAAAGGTACTAAACTAAGAACATTGACAGTTGACTTTTATCAATGCTTTTGTATGGTAGTTTCATTTAGTATTATAGTAAGTAAATAAGTAATGTAAACAGAATAGACAGACAGACTAATTACAAAAATGATAACGAGGCAGAAACATGTTTCAAGTTGTTCTGGCGGGCGGTCGATGCAATAGCTTCAAGAGTCGCTTCCCTAACAACACGAGGTGGCACTCTAACACACGCAAAAAGAAGAGTCCTTGAAACAACTGGCGGACAATGAAACCCACACCTTACAACCTTGTACTTGTACGCCAAGTCCAGCAGCCGTCCGTCCGTCCGTCCGTGTCGCCAAATTCAATCTATTAATCTTAAAATGGCTCAATCTGTCGCTGGATGAGTTTAATTGTTTCTGTAAGCCGAACGAGAGGGCGAGGTGTCTTAAATATCTCCTCTGAATCCCTTCAATTCCAAGTTGGTGAACATTACAATGTGGCGACCACACAACACTGCAATATTCCAGGTTACTGCGAACATGATGTAAAGTGTTCCAATTGATAAAACGCAACATTTTAGATCATTTAAATGTATAATATTATCTATACCGTGTAGAAGTTACAACGTCAATGTATAGTCAGGTATTGTACTAGAGGGGGGGGGGGATTTAATCGGTTTTCTTTTTGGTATTAATTTATTTATATGATATGAAGCTTAAATAATGTCATGATTTCGGATAAACGTAATAAAGTAGCGCTTATCAGTGTTGAATACCATATTGTTGATAGTACACCAGTCCGGTAAAGCAACAAGAAGCAGTCTGAACAGTCTTTGATGGTTTCATATAGTTTTAGGTCAACGGCAAAGGGGCCAAGGTGAGAACCTTGATGTTCCTCTGAAGTAACTGTGTAAGTTTTGGATTTAAAGCCCTTTACTACTACATATTGTGTTCTGTCGGATAAATAAAATTTAAACCATTCCAGTAGTGAGCCAAACATACCATACGATCCTAAGGTATCTTTAAAGGAGGGGGGAGGCAAACAGCACATGTATACGTTTGTCTACTTATTTCAACCTTAACGAAAATATCTTCATATAGAGTCTCTCCATCTTTATACGTAGAATAAGTTTAATTCAGCCGGAGTACGTGGGCGAAGCCGCTGACAGAAGCTAGAGAGTGGCGTGATAACAGTAGCGCGGTACTGGCGGCGGCACGCGCTCTGTGCCTAAACTGCGGTGATAACAGCGCGGGCGGTGCGCACGCGCGGCTTATCAGCGCATTGGGCAACACGCGCGGATGCAGATACCAGGATCCGGCGGCTAACGACAGCTAATCACTGCCAGCTGCCGTGACGCAGCGCGTACGCAGCGGCGACGCAACGAGGACACGGCGCGGGCGCCGGCTCCACTAGGCCGGAGTGATTGCCGCGCGACTCCTTGAAAGTCATGTGTTAAACTAAACAACACGTCGGGAACAACGTCTCGTTGCCACACAGTTATCCTTCGCTCGAGGATCGGGGCAAAGCTTGTATTGATTTACTATTAATCTTCTTGAGTATGGCGAAGTGAGGCCGAGGCGAGGCGAGGCGATACGAGAACGCGATGCGATGCGAGCTGTCCTTGCAAAAACCCGCTGAGCTGAAGATACGCGCGGGCGTGCAGTGGGAGCAGGTTGTGTCAGACAGAACTAGTCAGGTGTTATGTCAGAGGGGCGCGGGCGGGCCGCGCGGCAACACTCCGCAGAAGGTTCGCCGCCGACCTGCAGGAACCGAGCGACTGTAGATTGCACAGTTACGGCACGAAGGACGAATATACTCTTTCAGCCATTTAACAATAATTTATATGAATTTGACTTTGTAATAATCGTGATTTAACCTTAAATTTTAGTAAGCAGTGATCCTACCGCGGCCGCATGCAACTAGTGCGCAGGCACCTGCGCGCCGCGCGGCCGTCGACCTGCGCTGCGCCCCCCGCGCCCCCGCGCCCCGGGGCATGCAGGGCGCTCGCTCTCCGTGCTGTCACTTAGTCAAACATCCTGTACGTAGTGACCGGAATCTGTGAGCATCCTGCTGCACCTGAACAGCTACCGCCAGTACTGCAAGACCCAGAGCCGAGGGCGGCGCGCGGGAGTGTCACGCAGAGTGCCAGTCAGCCCGGGAACAATAGGCCGCGGTCCAACACGCCGGCAGATTGGATTCACGGCGGCCACAATGGAACCTCTAATTAAATATATTTTTTGTATAATTTATAAATTAAATTGGAAATGGCGGAGCATGACTCGATACAAAATGCAACGAGGCGATGATTCGCTTACAAAACGTGGAGATTTAATTTGTTCCCGTATCATGGCGGCGAGCGCGACAAAAACGTGTCGGCAGCGAGCCGCCGCCGCCGCCGGCCCGCGGGCTGTGGACCAATCGATTAGTGCAGTACGAGCGTGTCCACGGCAGCCCAGCAGCCCCGGGGCTGCCGGGGCTGCTGGGCTGCAGCTCTCTAGATAGCTTGCTATGCTCAGTCGCGCTGGCACAGAGATGTGACCTCGAGTTAACAGTAACGGTATTCTGTAGAATTATTTTCAAACATATTTTAAGTTGTTCAAATGTTGCGAGCTCTCGATAAGAGAATTTCTCATTAAGATTACTTATAATAATAAATGGGTCTCAGCGGGCGGTCATCACACTGGCTTGCAATTTACCCCGGACCTGAACAAAAATAGAAGGCTGCGAGCGAAGCGTGACCCCGGGGCACGGCCGGCGGCGGGCCGGCGCGGGGCCGGCGCGGCGCGGGGGCGGGGGGCAACAATTTACACGGAGCGGTGGCGCGGGCGCAGAGTAAATGACCGCGATCGTAACGAACCATCAGTCGCGGGACTCGCGGGGTTTGTTCAATCGTTGTGTACTGCGCACCCCGCACCTGCCTGAAACTCCACAAATCGTGCCCTCATGTACTGAATTCGAAGAATATGCCACCAAGCAACAGTCGCTCCTGTCATATACTGATCCTCATCAGCTGCAGCTTTACTGTCCACGATCGAGTGCCACGCACAGGTTGACATGAGATGGTCCCCGCGCTCCCACACTCCGTGCGTCGGCGGCGCTCACGCTCTGCAGACACCGAGCAGTCTGCCTCGGTCACAGCGGAAATTCATTCGTCATTCATTCACTCTTCCTACTCTTGATATATTTATTATATTAATGAGCACTGAACTGTGGATCACAAACATAATAGGTTGGAATGAAAATCGAACCCGAGACGCGATTCCAACTAAGTACCTACCGTACTAGGTGTTGGGCAAAAGCAATAGTCTCTCTGGATTTTATGTTTATTCATGAAATGGGTCGGCGTTTGGCCACCAATTCGTCTGGCGGTATGCGATGAGGCGGCCTACGACGGAGCACGTCTGCCCATAAGCAACCTATTCACTCGGGCCTCGAAGACACCCAGGTTATGTATACCCATTAGGAAACTCAGAGTCTGGCGATGAATTCCACTCCTTAGCAGTTCGCACAAGGAAGCTTGAAGCGAACCGCTTCGTGCGAGTGGGTGGGATATTCTACCATGAAGCGGTGGCACTTCGCCGATTCTCTTGTGGTATGATGATGGAAAGGACTAGGGGGAATCAAGTTGTGCAGTTCTCCGCACACTCTCGGAAATGTAAAAAACTGAATTGCTTATAACTTTGCGCCTGTATTTGGGGATTGTCTGCCGGACTCCACGAGCACCCCGTTGTTGTCCGCGTAGAACTGATGTAGCTGCCTTGTATCTTGTATCTTGTACTATGGAACCACACACCATGACACGAAGCCCCGGCTGGCCGGAGTGCAGCGCGCTCCCATACAGGTACATACAGGTGACACTGCGCAACTTCAGTGACAGCGCTGCCGACGAGTGGTGATAACATCTAATCAGGCGGCCACCCCCGTATTAAAATGTAAATGAGAGGCGGCTTCCGCGTGCGTGCGCGCAGGATGCCGCGTCTATTAGCGCGGCGATACAGGGCGATAGTGTCTAGTACCGCCCGGCGTCTAGTACCGCGGCACTAATTAACAGATGCAGGCCGCGGTCGGCACATTGTGCACTACTCCGACCCGCGGCAGTCCGCGCGCGCGCCGCGGCGCAGGGATCAAGTATTGTATGGTCACAGAGTCACAGCGCGCGCTAGTGCCTGCATCGTGTGTGATCAGGAATGCAGATCTATTTGCGGTGCGATGAGCCGGTCGTAAGCATGCGCGTGCGCACGACGCAAATCGAGCATATAATCGCGCGTGCGCCGCGGTAATTAATACCGGCAAAAACAACTGAAAAAACGTGTGGACGAGACGATGCGCGAACGCAGTCAACCGGGTCGATACCGGACTTGTCAGCCACTGCGCAAAGAGTCACAGAAGGTATAGTGCTCGTGCGCAGCTACTACTACTGCCTGGCAATATTAAGAAATTCTTGAAAACATGGTACATGGACCGAACGAAAGGTTCCGTATTTGACTCATGGGATAGCTGGAGGAAAAGTGAGCGTCACATATTTATATAAATGGTATCGTGCGGCGGTTCACCTGACGGTAAGCAATCGGCGCCGCCCGGGGACTCCCGCAACACACGTGTGGAGTTACAAGTGCGCTGTCGGCCTTCGGGGTTAGGGGGTGGAGTTGTTTCACGCCGGTTGTCTGTGGGGTCGCGGTATCATTCCGGTCGAGCCGGCTCCATGCCTCTACGACAACTAATATTTGAAGTGCACATATTCTGCCTCGCTGGACGTACAAAGGCGTGACATATATACAAGATTACATAATAGAATTAGACGGGAAATGGAGCAAATTTTAATAATTAACAAGATTATTCATATTGATGCTCCTGAACTGCATATCGAGTTCTTTCGAATTTCTGCTCCTGACAACTTTACTACTGTCGCAACAGAAAGCACCAGTTGTTTGCTATACCATCTTGCAGACCAGTCAGTAGAGCTAAGTCTCCGTTACCGCGCGCTATACAACTTTTAAACCGATTTCTGGATTCTAAGCCAGAGTGTGACGTGTTTTCGAATGAAGAAGATTATTTTTGTCGAAATGTTTCAAGTTTTGCGAAAGAGATGGATGAATGAATATTAATATGAATTGTCAAAATTTTGTATTTTTTTTTAGATTCTCTATTTTAATTTTTATAAAGTATTGAGTAGTGTAATTGGTTTGTACCGTTCTATTTAATTAATTAGTTAAATAAATATATCATCATGTTTACAAACCGTTCAACGTACATTTAATGCTGTCTCTCTCACACACATAGTGCTGTGCAGTCAGCCGCCACAGATAATATATTGACAAAGATCAAATTATGAAATCTACAGCTACTGTGAGGACATCTCCTGGCAGCGAGCTGGTCACAGCAACCTGCTCCGACGAGCCTGCGATTGTGAGTGAGTGAGTGAGTGAGTGAGTGAGTGAGTGAAGGTTCATTCATACCGGCTGACTAAGTCCGGCGGCCGGTTACATACAACGCGCGGCGGCAGGGCGGCGCGGGCGCAGCTCTCTCTGAGTTTTTCCCGTGAGTTAATTAGTACGGGTTTCTCACGAGCGCTAACATCGTCCTTTAATAAACTGCGCCCGCGATTTTGTTTAGGTATTTTAATGAGCCGGTTGCCGACTCCCCCCCCCCCCTCTCGCCGCGTAAGGGACGGCTGCAGGATTTATGAACGTCGGCGCAGATTCGGCAAAAAGGTTCCGTCGCCGGCACTGAACCGGCTCCCACTGTGTGACACGTCATGTCGCTGTGTAGCGCGGTGTGACGTCACCTGCGCATACATTTACAATGTATAGATTGTCTCTAAACTGTGAAGTTATTATTGGGTTTCCAATTAGCCTTAAATAAATACGTTTTAACTTCATTTAGTTGCAAGCAATTTGACTGCTGGAACACTTAATTAGTAAAACAAGGTACAATCACTAAGTTCGCAGAATGCTGAGTCCTGCGCATGCGCATAGCATCTGCAATACGTTGCAATACGTTGCGTGAGAAATCCCGTTGAACTTGTTCGAGTCTCCGGATGATTGGCAGCGAGCCGGTTCACACGGCCGCGCTCGCCGAAAGTATCATATTTTCATTAAGCGCAGTTTTATTCCGGGAGCGATCGGCGCAGGCGCAGCTCGTAAACTTGCATGTGTGTGTCCCACGACGTCCTGGCCTGGGCCATTGTAAACCTCAAGCAGTATCAGTGTCTCGAAGAAATCAAAGAAAGAATTTTAGAATAAAAGACATCAACGCGTTTACATCTACATAACGGATTATTATGAAAACGATTAAAACTAATTTAAGATACATAATTAAATGTATAATTGCACCAGCTTCATATAAAGTGAATTACTGTCTGGCAGTGGTACATCTCCTCGTGCTTAGTGTACAGGCCTTCTGTACATGGGGACTATGCACTAATGTCAGGTAGATGGTTTGATATGGATCGCTACGTAACGCGTGGCGTGGCGGTGGACACGACGTGACGTCACCAACAATGGCTACTATTCAATAAATTCCCGACAATACTATGCTAATGACAATAAAAGCGATCGCTAGAGATGATATCGCGCGGTCCCGGCGTTCCCAGCGTTCCCCGCGGTCCCAGTGTAGCCGCAGCCGGCGATACCATCGCGTGTCTAGTGCTCAGTAAATCTTGGCGACTCGTTTGTGGGTCATTCAGTCGTTGTTTAAGTATTTCACGTTTGGGCGTCACGTATTTATTTTAATGAACCAGCGCAAGCTCGAGGTGAGCACACAACTATACAGTACTTGTCTCCTGTACTGTTTATTTACATACGTAGGGCGGAGTACTGGGGCAGTAGCCGCAGTACTCCCAGTAACTTCCACAGCAGACGAGTTGTGTTATATTATGTCTACACGAGATGTCCAGCATGTAGCTGCGTCCCAGCTCCATGCAGCGACACTGGCTCACAGCGACACGCTCGTGTGGGACCCAGCACTGAGCTGGCGGCTGGAACATTGTGAAGGATGCGCGCGGATGCCTCCGACAGATTCCTTCGGGAGCGGCTAATGAGTGCGCCGGTCCTCCTGCCCCTCGCCCGCCCCGCTCGTCCCGCACACTACACCCCGCACCCCGCGCCTCGGTCCTCTCACTGCGCGTCGCTTATTAGTTTTTACAAGAAGACCACCTGTTGCGCTCGCGCATACCCGTGTGATACACAAATGCCTATTTGTGTATGGTGACGCTTGATTAACAATCGGAGTAATTAGACGCCGACGTGAGGGCAGCACTAGGCGTAGTGTTGGGCGCACTGTATACGTCCCCGCCAAGCTGACAGCAGCGCGCTGGAGGAGGAAGTGTTCCCACCACTACTGGGGTCAGTTGGTCACACTGCACGCACGCACTGACGCGCCACTTGTTGCTGCTAATTAGCGAGCACGAGTGTCGCACCACTCGCACCCACTCGCTTACTGACTGCACCGCGCCGAGGCTTACATTTGTCCTTCCTTATGTTGTCTACATTATAATATATATACAGGATCACGCCGCCTGCTGGTCATATATTTAAATAAAGCAGTGGAAGAGATAGTACGAGAGCGCCGCGCGCCGCGTTACAGATGGAGTGCGCATTAGTGGCGCGTCTAATTCATTAGTTAATTAAGTTAATGCCGGCCGCACGCCGCCGCCGCCGCACGACGCCGCACGACGCTCCGTCCGCTCACTAAGATAAATCGTACCGATCTAGGAAAAAAACCGTAATAAATCTTATTGCGAATTGCGCTTGATTTCTCCGGAGTGGAATGATATAATTACATGATTGCGCCGCGGCCGCGGTCGGCAACCGCGCGCCGCCCGCCGACCGGACCGGACCGGACCGGGCCGGAGCACACACATTCTCCGGCTCATCCTTTTTGCGAGCAATAATTTATAATGACAGAGATGTAATTACACACAAATCAAATGTGTAACGCGCGGTGTAACGCTCCCCGCGCGGCGCTCGGCTGCAGTGTGCGACGTCTGTAAATGTCCGTCAGTGGTCCTCCAATGTCGCTGGAGTGGCAGCGCGCCTTATCTCCGTATAAATATCTCAAATTGTCAGCCAACAAATTTGAAAGACCTGTTCGAGCTCACACTAAGATAATCTCTAAATTATGATCGGGCGCGGGCGCATCTATCTCTAATTAACATCGCAGCCAGGGCCGGCGCGGGTCGGCGCGGCGCGCAGGAGTACAGCCTGTATTTACACATAGCCTACACGTATACACTCACAATATGTATTGCGAGGACGAGCGGCCATGCTTGGTCGAATGGTGGAAGAATATTTTATGCATCAACATTGAGTGGTAAGATTGCACCAGCAACAATTCATGCATACTGAAGTCACACATGATCTAATGCATAATAAATGTATACAATGTGATAGGGGCGAGACTTCTAACCCGTTAAGGCTGAGTTCTACACCTAATTTTATCGACAAAAGTCGGGGGTCGAAGTGATCGAATCCCCTCCCCCTAAAAGTTATGGCTATTTTAATATTGTTTTTACTTTTTTTGATATCAAAGGTTGTATGCGTCGTAGAAACAAAAAAAAACGGTAGCTAATAACCTTGGCTAACTAATTCATTACTTTTTTCATGTTTGATAATGTTTTGGTGAGAAAAAAAATCTTTTGTGAATTATTTTTACCGAAAAAATCACTATTTTTCAATATTTTCAATTAGGGGTTCAACCCCCCATATTTTTTTTTGTCGATAAAATTAGATGTAGTACTCAGCCTTAACGGGTTAGTAGTCCCACCCCTATCACATTGTATACAGTATATATAGTGTAATTTTTTTTTTTGAGGGGGAAAGTCATCCAATGACTTCTCCCGCCTTGGGCGAGGCGAGAGGGTCTTACTGACTAAAAACCACCCCGTTCCTTCACGTCCGTTTCGTTCCTACACTTTTTAATAGTAAGTACATTTAATAATCTACAACGTCGTCTTGGACTAGTACTTTTGTTGCCATAAGCTATTACTTAAACATATAATGAATATACATCTATATATTAAATATACACCTACGTGATGCAAAAACTTTGTATCCATTTTTACGAAAATTGCGCGAACGAAGGAGCATAAAATTTGGTACACTTATAGTTTATGTGTAGAAGAAGTGCAGAACGCCAATATTTTTCAAAAATAATGCTTATAAAGTACATAAAATCAATAAATAAAACATTACACACACTACCATGCATAGTACCTATCTGATTGTATTTGACAAAACGTCAAAACTGACAGACATTGCGATGATATTCTCACGTCGGCCGTGAGAGTTTTATAAAAGAGTTTGTTTGAGTTTGAGTTAAATAAAAATTATCCTTGAACGTATGTTAAGTGGTATTGTAAATTAAATCGTATATGGTCGAATTTCGGCCACTAGGCGACCACTAGTACGAATGAATGAACTTGATGTAATCAAGTGATGTGCCCCCGCCCTGACGAACATGTAGGCGCGCGCAGCTGTGCAGGGGGAGTATTGCACTAATTAGCCGGTGTGTGAGTGTGTGTGTGTGTGTGTGTGAGTGTTGCAGATCAGGGAGGATTAGTGGTCGGCCCTCATTAAGTTGTCCATTGTTTGTGTGTATTCACGCGCCGGCGCTCACACAGCTGTACGACTTCAGGGTAGCTTTTGAAGTTGTAGCAGTGATCTGATCACTGAGGTGGGACGGGGAGGAGGGGGGGGGGAGTTATCTCAGTCGAGTGCGCGCGACTAGCGTGTCATTTAATGGACGTAATATGTTACACGAAATAAATGATTGCACCAATTACCGAGAGACCGATGGCCGATCGATTTGATCGCGTCGATAATAATTAAATAGAAAATATCGAGCCGTTGTCGACAAATTGTCGGCTGAGGCGAGCGCGTGATGGAGTGCCATCATCTCTCGTACAAATGAGCACATACTAAGTAAAGCCCCCGGCTCCGCCCGGTCGCCGTCCAGTTCTGCACAAACATCATGAAGGTTGCAATAGCAGACCAAAAGTTAAGGAGTCACAATGTCAGAACATCACACATGTTACTGTACAGTATACTAGTTACGTAAAGTATAAGTTAGCACTAACATTACGTGGCCCGCTGGGTCCGGAAATGTGGTATTGGGTGTAAATGTTGTCGAATGATGAATTATTACTTTAAATATTATTTGTTTCTAAAGAATTAGGTACCTTATTTGACAGTTATTATTATTATTCAATTTGAAAGATGAAAGTATCGAACAAATTGATTGAAAATTACGAATCTGTATTAAAAGTAGACACGTGGCTTTGTAACAAGTCACGTCGCTCGAGCAACAAGACGAGTGCGACGCGGATGGATGGCGTCATCAGTGCGACACGACGACGCGACGCGACGTGATAATGTCTGCTGCGAGAACAAAGCTAGACTAATGCGGGCGATGTGCAAACTAGCGAAGCTGTCGAGATCTCGCCGCAGACGGAGACATCGGTCGCCGCCGGCGGCGCAGCAACACGCGGCCGCGGCGCTGGCAACTTGGAACAAACGCGTGTCAGCACTGAACCGCGCCGGCTGTAGTTGTGAGCTGCTGCAGCTACTTGCTCACGCTGCACCGCTGGTACTGCAGCTCGAACAGTCAGGAAGGGGGGAAGGCAGCACGACCACTGACGTCACAGGCGATGTGAAACGAATGTGGCATTCAAGATGGTGGAGCTTTTCAAGTTTCAGATTTCAGTAGCATTGTGTGAAGCGGTGCGTGCGCGCAGCCACCAATCATGAGCGAGCAACGTGGTCGCGCGCCGCTCCCGCCCCGCGATTGGTCGCCATTGTCCGGCAACCGATTGTAATCGATTTCGCGGTCAATTTGTTTCGCGATCGACGATAGCGACTATCTGTGCAATTACGACGTCGCTACTTAATTGAGTTGCGCCTGCGCACTGCAGCAGTTGAGTTCACTCGAGAACAATGGACAGGTCTCAGACTAGATTACGATACACTGTGAGCAGGTTCAAGTAATTTGTAGCGCGAAATGGTTCCGCGGCCAGACATACGGGGCGGGGTGCGTGGCTGGACCAACTACTGAAGGTATTATTCCAGCAGTATGGAAAATATCTGAACATGAGACTCTTGGCTGGCTTCCTGGCAACAATGCTTAGCAACAGTATTCTGACTAGCCGGTCACTCTATAACTACGTCAGTGCATGCGCACGCGCACCGGGGTTCTGATGACGCAGCGCCGGCGGCGCGTGTTTACTTGAGCAGCTAATCGAGTTTCACACGGTGTGGTGACCGGGGCTCGTTACCGAGAGTGCGGTGCGCATGCGTCGCCGCCGATGTGTTCGACAATAATAGAGTTTAATTAAAATAGCCAGAGTACCGGACAGGCGTGCGCATGCGCATTGTCCAACAAAGATTTAATTACTACGGATCACCGGCAGGTTAATGGACAATCCCATGGTGAATAAGTGCGCGGGCGCATATAATGCTTGATTGACAATGTTACCGCGTCCGTAGAGCGTTACCGCCGTGGATACCAGGCCTGCGCCTGCACACAGTGTATGGGGCAGGCTTTTGTGTGGCGGGAAAATTATCGAATGACTTCTCCCGCTTTAGGCGAAGCGAGAGGGAGTATCCGACTCTTACTGACTAAAAAACCACCTCCTTCCTACTCCTGCTTTTCGAGCCGGAGCCCCAGTAACCCGCTAGACATGGGGTCGTCATGAGTGCTACTGGGCCCCATCTGTGGTGTTCTGATGTATTGAGTATTAGTTATGATTATTGGAGCGGCCTGCAGGCCCAGTATGTAGCGGGGCCCTGCAGCGGCCTGCAGGCCCAGTATGTAGCGGGGCACTGCAGCGGCCTGCAGGCCCAGTGTGTAGCGGGGCCCTGCAGCGGCCTGCATGCCCAGTATGTAGCGGGGCCCTGCAGCGGCCTGCATGCCCAGTATGTAGCGGGGCCCTGCAGCGGCCTGCAGGCCCAGTATGTAGCGGGGCCCTGCAGCGGCCTGCATGCCCAGTATGTAGCGGGGCCCTGCAGCGGCCTGCATGCCCAGTATGTAGCGGGGCCCTGCAGCGGCCTGCATGCCCAGTATGTAGCGGGGCCCTGCAGCGGCCTGCATGCCCAGTATGTAGCGGGGCCCTGCAGCGGCCTGCATGCCCAGTATGTAGCGGGGCCCTGCAGCGGCCTGCATGCCCAGTATGTAGCGGGGCCCTGCAGCGGCCTGCATGCCCAGTATGTAGCGGGGCCCTGCAGCGGCCTGCATGCCCAGTATGTAGCGGGGCCCTGTGGCGGCCTGCAGGCCCAGTATGTAGCGGGGCACTGCAGCGGCCTGCAGGCCCAGTATGTAGCGGGGCCCTGCAGCGGCCGCTATAGAAACACTGCGAGTGCTGAGAGCCGTCACGGCAACAAACAAAAACACACACGTCTGATGTGATGCTTTTAAGATAGGCATCGCGCAGGCGCAGTGAGCGCCTCGTGCATTAGTCGGCACGCAGTGCGCGCTGGCCGGTACTAGTACCGGCAGGTACTGTGTACAGCAGCTGTGGCTGTACTCTACTGCTGTGTGAGGTGCACCTTCCACGTACGAGATGTCGTCAAGCAGACGATGAGGTCTGTGATTGGCCAGCAGCGACCGCAATCTGCGGGCGGAAACAGGTCACACGCACTGCCGTGCAAGTCGAAAGAAGCTCCGTCACACGTCGACAGCGATACAAGAGGTGCCCTCTGATGCAGTATCGATTGTTATCTCAAATCGATGTGTCGATCAAACAGCGAGCGCCTGCATTACCGGGAGAGCGCGGCCACTTAATGCATTCTTTGATTTGTTACAAACGAAGTGTTACACGCGGCCGTCCATTCATTAGCGCGTGATATCAGCCATTATCGTGACGTCACGCCCCACACATACACAATGTTTGGCTAAGTAATGAGCTGGCGAGGAGTGAATGGTGGCGCTGCGCATGCGCAGGGCGGGCGAGGGCGTGACAGGCGACACGCATGACAAGTGACGAGCATTTGTCTCTGCGCATGCTCAATACAGGCTGTCACGCCGTCACACCGCACCGTTGTCAGTGTTCAGGCAATGGATTAAGACGAGCTGTTCATTTAGTTAATGGCTGCCTCTTGTGATGTTGTGGTAAACCTCCCATTCAGGCCGCGGACCGTCCGTTGTGCTCCGCGGGCTGCAGCTTTGTTTGCAAGTGTTTTGTCAGCTACATTATGTGTGCCTAGTGAGCTGGTACATTATCTCGAAACTAAATTGTAAAGGACATTATTCTTTCTGTAATTGAATGATACACGTGTGAGCAGGCGCAGCGCACCGCGGCTGTGGAGCGAGTGTTTCCAGTTCCAACGCTAGGCTGGTACCGCGCCCGAGCAGTCTGCTGGCAGTTACAACACGCAGTAAGTAGCGGCAGCCGCGGCTGCGGGGAGATAAGCTGCACTTGCTGCCAGTTATGTAAATACGCGCGGAGTGCCGGCCGCAGACTATCTCGATATAAAGGAGCTCAATAATGCGCGCTGTACGACCTCGTTATATTAATGGCAATGGCCGGTATCAGGCACCTCCGCGAGTAGTTACTGGCCGATGTCGGTAGGCACCGCGATCATTATAACTGGCCCGTCATCATACACACGAGTCATTCTGTAAATAATTATAAAATGTCATGAAAACAAACTGTTGCATATGTGTGGAGCCCAAAGACATGAGCCCCAGCTCTGTGCCTGGCGAGCTGGTGGTGCATGTGTACGAGGCTGTAAAGCAAATAGCCAACTGTTAGTATCTGGCATTTTGCAGCATTTTCATAAAACAACTTGAATTTGAATACAATGTCAACATTATTGTGCATCCATAATGCATGCGCGGCCCGGCTTGCACCTGCGCATGCGCAGTGCGCTCGTCGCCGCCGATAGCGAGCGATAGCAGCCATTGTGCCACCGCTGATGCAGGGCTCGGTGTGTACCAAGGTACCGGGTGCACCGAGCACCCACCGCACGAGATATGTAGGGGTGACACGAGCGTGGTGAACTATAAGCAAACATTCCTCGTCCACAGCGGCCGACGCCATGGCTCGCATCATCCGGCGCAGGAGTGGCACAAAAACGCCGCAGCACACAGCGCTCGGCCGCCACTTCTTGTGGAGCACAAACAACATGAAAATGTATCGCGGAACTGCGACCATTACATTTCATAATAAATGCCATGATATTGAGACAAAAACCCGCGCGGACGTCCCGTGCGCCGGCGCCGTTACATCGCAGCGCCAGTGAGGTGACGTGCTCCGCGTGCCCGGGTACTGCGACACGGAGCGGAGTGCGTCCTGCTACCTTCGGCGGCAGCCGGCGTCCCTCCCTGCTGCTGTACGTTGTACCAGCGTACGTCCGTGCATTGCTGTCCAGTGGCCAATTAGCACGGACTGGTTTATATTTATGTACTGCAGTATTTGCACACACCGCGCGATATCTACGCAGAGAACGCAGGCAGCACCGGGCGGTGTGTGTAACCTATGGACACGTCCAGGCAATACATTATACATAACCTGCGCCCGCGCACCATCGCTGCGCCGATCACAGATCGACACTGATACACATTAAGCACTCGAAGTAAAGCGATGTACAATATTGAGCAAAAACCACTGAATCACAAAGTACAAGCAGCCGCAGACAGGGCTCGGGATCGTACCGACGGGGATGCAATAATGTAGTTTTCAGTTTTTGACAATTACCACGTCTGCCTAACTCTCCGGGGAATGAACGCGGCATGTTTAGTTATTACACCAGATACAGATACAGGTACAGATACAGGTACAGATACAGATACAGATACAGATACAGATACAGATACAGATACAGATATAGATACAGATATAGATACAGATACAGATACAGATACAGATACAGGTACAGATACAGATACAGGTACAGATACAGATACAGATACAGATACAGATACAGATACAGATACAGATATAGATACAGATACAGATACAGATACAGATACAGATACAGATACAGATACAGGTACAGATACAGATACAGATACAGATACAGATACAGATACAGATACAGATACAGATACAGATACAGATACAGATACAGATATAGATACAGATACAGATACAGATACAGATATAGATACAGATACAGATACAGATACAGATACAGGTACAGATACAGATACAGATACAGATACAGGTACAGATACAGGTAGGTTGTTGCACCGCCTGCCACGGCGCCACCTGCAACCACTGCTGAGTACCCTTCGGAAGGAGTATGCGTCGAGTACAGAGTGGCGCGCACTGGATGCTGACTGCATGCGTGCGCAGGCGCAGCTAGTGGTTATATTGCCGAGTAACGCTGCACGGTGTACCGGAGTGCAGGTCGCGGCAGTGCACAATGCGCGGCCGCGCGGGTATAAATATTGTATGCGCGCGATGCGGCGCTGTATAATTGAATAGCCGCGCATCTATTTAGCAGTGCGTCGTAAACGCTCGCGGCGCTGCTTAGATTCGGTTCTTATTCATGACATGCGACGCTAACGACAGTAACGACCGCTCGCGCGCCTGCGCCGTATTGTCCGCCTTTATGTCGCACTTGCCGAGAACACGAATACGTTCTAAATCAAACGTTTTAATAGTTTTCAATCAAGTGCCGGCGGGAATTGTACGCCGAGTGTTCCGGGCTCGGGTCGGGGGGACAACTCGCCGCCACACCGACCTGCAGCGAGCCTGCTGCATGCACACACAGCAGACCGAGTGCATTGGAACGAATGCTTCGGTCGAGCCAACAACGAACGTAATGACATGATAGTAAGCAGTATAAAGCACTCATACAAACGAAATGTTATCTAAACATATGTACGAGTGTGTGCCGAGTGCCGCGAGAGTGCGCCGGTGGGCAGCACTCCACCGAGTGCCGCGAGAGTGGCGACGTGTTTATAGTAAACACGGCGGCGGACGAGTGCCAGCCAAACAACGCACTCTCTGACAAATTGTTATTGTGCTGACCAGCGAGAATGGAGAGCACGGCGCAGGCGCAGTTTGTGTACCGAGCATTGTGTGCAGGCACGATGTGCCGGAGCCCCGCCATGTGCCAGCGCGAGCACTACTTGAGCATGTATGTGTCGCCGCCTGTCGACGCCTGCCGCAGCCGTCGCTCGGCCAGCAGCGAGCACTCGACAGTGTAACATTACTCACGGTACTGCTAGAAGTCCACATGTAGGTAACATTCACTTTCAGCATGTTTCATACAATAAATGTTCACATCATGCATTGTATAGGGGGAGGGGGGAGAGCAACAGGAAGCGATCGGCAGACGTATTAATTGAAGCGGTGTATTAACTATCAGCAATAAAGTACCGCAGTCGTGCGCCTGCGCACCACAACTAATGCAGCGCAATATTTATTATACGAACGTTTAATCACCAGGAGGAAATGCAATCTGTGGCTTTGAATATACTGCACACATACATACATACATACATACATACATACAGTGCTTGTTGTGAGGCTGGGAGGCTGAGTGCTTGCAGTGGTCGGCTACTGCCGTCAGCATGACAGGGTGTGCTGGGAACTGTCGTGGCTGCCACATATGACACTTACAAACATCTTACTTACGACATTACTACACTACTAATACGCAACCTTGCACCGCGCACACGACATACGACACACGACGACACATGTCGCTGCTCCAGGAAGCGAGCCGCCGCCATCTCCTCGCCATGTACCAGGATATTCAAATGTGTGTCGGCCGGAGGTTTTTACATTCGCAGACATACCTGCCCCGACTTCGTTAATGTTACAAAAATGAGTCCGCGACTAACTGTGCACTAACAATCTGCCTGGTGCCTGCATAATGTCCGCCGTGCGCGGTGTAGCAGTCGTACAGCTGCGCCAGAACATTCGCAGGCTCGAATAAATAATAATAAATCAACAGAGAGCGCATAACTCTCGCCGGCGACGTCGGTTAATTGAGGCATTAATAGGCGCAGTCGTGGAGCTGTTACACCACACTAATATATCGAGCGCCGCGGTACACCGCCAGCACCCGGCCGCCAGTGTCAGCACAGTGCCAGCACAGTATCAGCACAGCTCGGCGACTAGTACCTATTGTGCAAATGATGATAACTTGTGACTGCCGGTTAAATGTTCCGGATCCATTTCCTTCTCAAAATAAAAAACATTACCTCTCCGCCAACATCGATCTTTCTTTCGATATCAATAGAATAACACAGAAACTGACTGACTGACAATGCACAGTCTAAACTGCTAGGACTAGCAACTAGAAGTTTTGTACCGATTGAAAAAGAGCAGCACGTCGTGTGCCCGCAGCGTGTGTGTGAGGTGGACGAGTAGCGGCGTGTGATTTATTGTCTACAGATAGTTGGACAGCTCTCAAGAGAATGGGATACGTTTTCTAGGTAACGGTATCCTGTGCGATCATTTTATTTTTAACTATGACGTACGCGAAACCGCGGGCAAAGCATTAGTCTGCCAATATAGTAGATTAACTTTATAAGTTCAATATGATTGTATCGCGATACTACTGTCCCCAGCAGCAGAGCTATGAACAATACAGCGAATTTCCTAACGGAGCGCTGCGCGGGCGTGTTTGTAGAGTATGAGGTAGTCGCGTCGGACGAGATAATAACACAGATAAAGGTATAAAAGTGAAAGCGGCAATTAATTGGTGGGTAATTGCGCGAGCCACGAGAGCGGCCCGCGCCCGCGGTGGGTACACCACTACTTGGTGTGGTCAATTATATCACTGGAGCGTTGCGCGGCGCGTCACTAGCGCTCTACACACAGGATTAGCGATAGGTCCCGATGGAAGGTACAGCCAGTGTCCTGTCACTTATGCTTCACCGAGAGAGTCGTTAGTGTACATTACAAAGTGATTATATCCCATAGTGTCCCGGCGCAGGCGCAGCCGATCACTCCATCGTCACTGTGTCACACAATGATGCCTCGCCGAATCTGTATTATGCTAACGTGTGCTGACGTGAGAGCAATATTATAATTAGTTGTAAATGGCGTTGTTTATGTCGATATTATTATAATGTCATCACTACATAGATCTGTGGAGAGATAAGATGGCTATCTTTTTGGCACAATCGTAAAACTCGCGACCTCGTCTGTTTCGGCGGCAGTTAGTTCAGGGTCGGCTGTGCCTGTACAGTACATTACGTGCTACCCCGGGCGGGGGCTGCAGGACTCCCCAACTGGGAGTGTGTATTGTTCCGGGTGGTTCTTGCTCGTCTGCAGTGCGATGTATGGCGTGGTCACGCTACTGTGCCGGGGTGCGCATGCGCGTAATAATATACCTAATTGCCGAGCACCGACGCATGTGCAGCCGCAAGCAGCGCTCACATATGTAGTGCAGCCGCCTGCCGCCTGCCAAGCTGTAATCAAATCGAACGCAAGCACCGCTGCGCCTGCGCAGGACAGTCGACATCCTCATTGTCCCTCGTATCGCTGCAATAACACAGCGGCGGTGGAGCCAGTGGAAGACGTCACGGCGCGACACTCACGCGCCGACGCGAATGTGCAGAAACCTGATACTTCCTCACAAGGACTCCGCACAGATTTAGCAACGCAGTGATGTAAGTATTTAATATTTAGTTTTTATCTCATCGAGATTATCTACATCTGATAAGGGGAGCGCCCACATTATTGTAATTAGAATTAGTGTCCGTTTCTGAAATGGGACCTGGCCTTGTTTCCTCATTAGGTAAGCACAACACAGTGAAACTATAAACAGCGCAATAAATAACAAACGACGAAATAGTTGGTCACACGAGTGTACGAGCGTCACACCAGGCACTGTACACATCTACTTATCGCTCACTTAGTTAATGTGCTGGTTTGTTCAGTACTCGGAATTAACAGACCACAATGCACATTATAGATCGAGATCGATTCCAGTTGTATGGAGACGAAGCTTCTGTTCAAAACTTACATCATCCGAAATTATTGTTATGTTATTGAAATCGGGTGTGAATGTCCGCCGGTAGTGCCCGCCCCGCGCCTCATTACATCTATATAGCAACACACATGACACTACACCCCGGCCTGAGGTGTCATGTGTCGCCACATTAACTACCACTCTATTTATGTTAATGCGAGCTGGTGGAGCAGCTCTACCTGCGCCCGCGCCACAATGTGATAATCCCTAGCAGTTGGTGTGTGTGTGTGCATTAAGTCGGCTCGTATATTGTCGAATAACATTCTGTTGACACTTCATTATGGATATTGCCTGATCCGGGAACTTATTGACAAATATTTTCGTCGCGTGTTTGCTTACTCCACGATAAATTACACCCACTAGCAGTGTAGTGGTGTAGTGCTGCAGGTGGAAGTGTACCCCCCCCCTCCCCCCACAGCCGGCGAGAGATGTACGAGGTGCGTCCCGCGCGGCGCATACTTGTATATTTCAAGTTGTTAATTAATACAAATTCCAGATCCGGCCGAGAGATTACAAAGGACTCGGCCGCGGATTGAGCCGTGTTGTTCGTTTTGTGGCCGAATTCCGAGACACAGCCATACTTATTTATAAATTAAAATAATAATAATGTGTGAACTGCCTGCGCCTGCGCCGGCTCCTACTGCTCACTCGCTCAGCTCCTTCGAAGTGAACTGTCTATTGGATGTTCCACATTGTCCAGTGGAGCTCGAGCGGCGCATCATTACCGCGCATGACTTGCGCGCGCGCAGCCGCGTGAGAACTCGCTAGTAATTCGTGGAATAATCCGATTACCGTATCAATAAGTATTCGACAGGTCCGAATTACCGCGGCCGGGCGAGTGACGTCACGCCCCGGCTGATGTTACGTGACCGCGGACATTATTTTGTTTTGCCTTGTTTGTGTCCACAGAAGTACACGCAGCCTACCGGCGCGCGGCCTGACCAACTAACGACTGATAAAACAGCGACCAGTTGCACACGGCGCAATAATTGTCAGTGCATCGTTAACCAGCATCAGCCGCATTGTAGCAACACGTGCACCGTGCACCGGTACAGCACACTGCGCGCGGTGCTCGGCCGCGGTTGTTAGTTATCGATATTTGTGCAAATACTACAATAAGGTAGTGCTGACTCCGCCGATCGATCGATGCAAGGCACATTGTCTGTACACGGTGTCTCCGCGGATGTCACTGCGCATGTTGCTGTGTAATGCAACAATGTCCCACTGTGGCCGACATGTGGCGCTGTCGCCAGGAACAATCTGTACGCTCCGGTTGGAGTGATTACTGTCAGTTGTCTCGACCAGATCGCGGCAACTTCATTTAATTACCGATCGTTCCAGGGACACATTCCCGGGCGGTGACGTCACGCCGACACTTCCACCATTTATCTATACTGAGATCTCGAGAATGTGTTATAATGGCCATATTTACTCGAGATTTACATTTGCGATACCACACGAGTGCGGCAATTAACTGCTACAGATATACTCCGGCTAGTTCACACCATACCACATGCATGCGACATGGAATAGAACTCGTCACCCTGCGCACTTTACCCGTTCAGCCGTCGCGCTATTGTCCCGCGGCGTGGCGCCTGCGTGATGCTCAGCGCACACTGCGCCGCGCTGCAGTTTGTGATACTTCTTAAATAGTAATATTAGAATTCTGTAAACTTCATGTTGTTGTCCAGTTCGGCCGGTTCCCAGGAGCCTGTCTGGCGCGAGACGTATGGCCGGCTTCCGTCGCCGTCGACACAAAGCTCAGCCTATTTTCAACGAACCACCACATCATTTACATCGGGACAGTTGCCAGTGTACGCACAGAGCCGTGCGCTTGCGCAGCGCTACGCCCCCGGAAGGTATAAATACTTCGCACGGCTGTACGTTGACGAGTGAGTGGCGCAACCATCAGCCAGCGAGCGCAGCCAGTGGCCGCGCCACCGGGACATGTTTCATTGTCGCGACGTCGACACGACGACACGACGACGTGACGACATGGCGACATGGAGCGGCCACTAACTGGCGACACGATACGAACCATGCTAATTGTGTAAAAGCTTTACTTGGCTGAATGTGTACTCGTATTGTGCAGAATGTAATCTCAGATGGCGCTGCAATCGTTTAGCAGAACCATAATTCGTTTAATTTGCTAGCAGTGCGCTAGCGCCGCGCGCCGTCTGCGTTCAGCATCACTCTGTCTACCACGGATACTGGGCGAGTCTGCCTGAATCTTCGTTAACTATAAAAAGTGGTATCGTGTGTGTAAAATAAAGTAGGTAGCTCACAGATATTTAATTTTGGAATTACTGAGTTTAAGATTGAGGCGAGGGTTTTTACAGACATGCGCAAACGCATTATGCGGTCGAGTGTAACCGCAAGGCTCGACTCCGTTGAATAGTAGTTACAGTGGTGGTGAGTGCGCGGAGCTGAACGGCGCGGTAACGACTGGACATGCCGCGCCGCGCCGTGCTGCGGTCGCTGCGGCGCGGCATGTCGCGCGGCCATTGGAACACTCCGCCATTACTGCCCACACCACGCACACGCGGGATAGCTCCGGGGGTGGTAGCTGCCACCAACCGGCCTCACTTGTTTGAATAATCAAAGAACCGAGCATGTATCTACTGTCTGGAGCACTCACTGTGATTATATAACTCTGTCGGTGCACACTCCCGGAGCGAACCTCAGCCGTATAAATAAATGGAACCGAACAGC
This sequence comes from Spodoptera frugiperda, assembly GCF_023101765.2. Classification (NCBI taxonomy): domain Eukaryota; kingdom Metazoa; phylum Arthropoda; class Insecta; order Lepidoptera; family Noctuidae; genus Spodoptera; species Spodoptera frugiperda. The sequence continues at coordinate 11,755,204 of NC_064219.1, read as the reverse complement.
ACGCGCACCATAACATTATCCGCGGCCATCTGTTACACATCCGAAACAGTATCCGCTGCCCCGCGGTGTAAATCCATCCGGCCGACATCTGAACAGTCGCGGCTGAGAGTGCGCCATTTCTCGCGCGGACTCGGCACACGTAAATCAGAGACGCGTGAACACCATGCAACACCATAACTTATGCCGCAACGTAATGTACAGGAAAGTGAACTTTAAGCTATGGGCCATAGAGTGCAAGTTATTGGAAGACGGTTGCTTGGCGAAATATATCACAGGCAATAGTAATGAAGGGTAATGCGGCTGGGTGCGCATGCGCGGCTGTGGTGTGACTGTGTGATGGATGGGGGCTGCCTCACGCGCTGCTGATGTATAGAGCTGTACTCGCTGCACTGTCAGTCAGTCTGTCAGTCTGTCTGTCTGTATGTACCGGCACAGCGCTCACATCTCGCGACATCTACTGCTACCACAGCACACGTCCCTTACTTTATGCTGTGTATAGCTATGCAACACGTTGTACGATCGTTTGTTTGTCAAAACTGTTGAATCCCTTGGCGGCAGACTATCGAAATAAATGCCACCATAGGTGACTCTACACTACATGTTGTAAAGTGTATGTAAAGTACAAACTCCAGCCACTACAGCTGCGTATACGCACTCATAATATGGGAATAACACAATACGGTCACAGATCCGCGTTTAGCTGGGAACATATGCGCAGGCGCATATCTCGTATTACCATAAACACTTAGTCGAAACTTGTCACCATTCTGTCGCCGCCGCGCTGTGGCCTCTACGTGGGGCAGAGCTTACATGAAGCTTTCTGTTTCAAGACCAATCTAATGTTAATGGATTAATTAAATATTAAACAATTTGATTGAACGACCTGGGACAGTCGGCGAGTACTACATACTACGGAGGTGGACAAGTACTATACACACATATTGGCACTAGCGACAACGTTGCGCAGTGTGCGCGTGCGCCGTGCGAGCTGACAATGTGACGCTAGTGCTTGAAGCTGCAACACCCGCCAGTCCTGTGGCTGCCGCAGCTGCAGCGCGTGGAAGCTGCCAGCGACGGCGGTGTCGCGCGGCGTGTTGCCCAATTATTGCGCGCGGCGGCTGGATGTAGTGCGCGTGACCCGCGGGTCGCACGCCCATACGTTACCCGCTGTCACCGGAATGTGGTCGTATTATTTGAGAGCTTTACGAGGCGAGCTATCGAGAGGTCACTGGGAGGGCGCGGCCCTCTCCAACCGGGCTGAGTGTCCCGCGATAAGGGAACACCTCGCGGGTACCACTAGGAGTGTCCTCCCAGCACTTTCACCAGCAGGCGCTGCCCGCGACTACACGTTGCCGACACTAGTTCCCTAAATTAAAAACAATACCAGTAATATAACTATCGGTTACATAGTGACTTTCAATAAGTAACGCGTGTCGGATTGTACGAACTTTACGATACAAACACAAAGCAGAACAAGATGAGAGACAATTACATTTCAGAAGACACAACGTAACTCAGTACTTCATTCATGAAGAGTAGCAGGAGTCACTCACTAACGTAGGAACCTCGCCTCCATGTACTCGTGTGTACTTCGGCACATTATCACCACCAGCTCGTACAGTCGGTGTGCCGGCGCTGCGTGGCGCTGCGTGGCGCTGCTCGCCAACCTTCAGTTTGTCCGATATACCGTGGTACAGCTACCTTCATGTTCTCCAACGAGATACATCGATGCTGTCGATGTCCTCTCGGAGGTAGCTGTGAGTGACTCCATGTTCCTGCCACACATTACCACGAGCGGAGTACAGACATCATCTGAGGAGGTACTTACGGAATACATTAGTTTGTAATGAGACCGCAAAGGGCATCAACCGGGCATCAAAGCTGCTACCTTCACAAACAGTTCGGAAGCCTTATACTCGTAATCTTTAGTGGATCTAAACGGGCGCTATTAAGTGTCACCGCTACAGTAAGTGAGGTACATAAATGGCGCGGCCGCAGTACGGCCGACACGGCGGTGACAGCGCGCCGGCCAACAGTTTTGTAACCATTAGATGGCGCGATAAAGCTAATATTCAATCATGTCTTATTGTTCAATTAAATGAGAATGACAAAAGTCGTCATAACGACGCAGATAAAGCTATATCGATCAGTAGCTGGCGCAGGCGCAGGCCGGTACCTGGTGGCGGCGGGCGCAGTAGATCGGTATCATGATGTATGGCGATGGCGTGCTCCGAGGCTCCGACATATCTCCCGATTGTTTTAGCGTACAAGTCGGAATCAATTACTCCGCGCGGCCGGACGGACGAGGGTCACGTCGAGCGAAGCCGAGCGCCCCCGATCGCTGCCGAAGATACGCTCGCGATATATTTATAACGTGCTCCGTGATCGATCGCTGCAGGATCCATAACTTGGACATCCGGCTGCGGCCGACAGACGAGGACATGTTCTGTCATATTTTACGATGTTCTGCTCATTGGCGACAACTCGAACCATATAGTATGGTGTGTACTCGCATCGAGCTGCGACTTGTACAACCAGCGCAGCTGCTGCTGCAGGTCGCTCTGTCTGCTCCTTTATTGATCCATAAACTCAAATAAATAAATATGTATCACGAAAAGAAACGGTCCGCGCAAAATGTTGCGCCCACAAAATACACGACGGACGATTTATTTCCCAACAGAGCGGCGCGCGGCATTAATAGGCTATAAAATAAAACGCTCTAGAACTAGACCGAAATCATTTAAATTGAATCAATAACCTGTATTTTAAAGACAATCATAAAATCTTCAAGTTTATTTCTTTTCTTCGTAGTCGCGTGAAATTACAATCAGTTTTATGACAGAGCCAGCGGCCGCGGAGCGAAGCGAAGCGAGCAAAAACCTCTTGTAGCACTAATAAACCGCAGCAATATAAAAAGTAATGCGAGCCGACTGCCGACTGCCGACTGCCGACTGCAGACTGCCGACACACCGAGTGACTCGCAGATCCACCAATACAATGATGGCAAATTGTCGCCCCATCGGCCTCAGAGATCGCTACATGCTCCAGCTCGGTGTGGCAGAGGGCGCGCGGTGCCCGCGGGTACAGCGGGTACAGCGGGTACAGCGGGTACAGCGGGTACAGCGGGTACAGTTCCTCAGCTTCACGCCGCGACTCATGTAGTTTGTATTTCCGGTGCCCCGCGACTGGCAATTAATAGTTTCTGAGAACAAGCGTGACGCACACACACATGTTGCTGATGGTATCACAGCTAATACCTCCAGTTCCGTTCAGCCAATGGCGAGCCAGCAGATAGCATCGCGTGTAATAATGTCCGGCTAATTTAATCTGTGCTACAGCCGCGGTAAGCTGACGGCGACGTGACAGCCGCTCTCTGCTGTTGTAATTAAATGCAGCTATCTGCACGAGATCACTCCAGCACACAACACACTGCCCCCCCCCTCTACTGATGGCCGGTGTGTGTCTGTGTGTGTGTCTAGATCAGTGAATTGATGACCTTTTACAAACAAAGCCAGACCAAACCAAAACTTGCCGCGAGCCCCGGCCCGGTCCGTCGCCGAGTTATCCATCCTTTATATTATGTATCTATTATATTTGGCTGCAATAACAGCACGCGTGACTATGTCAGCGCCAACACCGTCGCGGCTGTGACACGGCACCGTAACTCTATGAAGAGTTATCAAACCGCGGCACTCTTTCAACTGCGCTCTAATTGTTAATTCGGCGTGGAGGCAGTGTGTGTGTGTGTGTGTGTGTGTTTTGCTGCAATTAGTGATGGTATATCGAGCAATTACTTGTGTTTACATCTGTGTGGGTTCACGGTAATCGGATTAATGTGGCGGCACCACAAAGCGATCGCAACCTGCGCCCGCGCATACCAATATCAACTGCTGGTAGTTGTACCGCGAGTTTGATTGACTCACTAGAAATACAATGTTCCGGTACAGTGTACCAGCACACAGCACACAGCATACTGGTACACTGGTAGACTGGTACACTGCTACACTGGTACACTGTTACACTGGTACAGAGATCACTTACTGCTGCAGGATCACTGCGCGGGAGACTGCAGTACACAGTCGCCTGCAGTCCCACCGGCCATTTCAACTTCTGCCGTACTACTCCCAACTAGGCTGTCAGTTATCCACAGACAGACACACAGACCGTGACAGACAGACAGACAGACAGACAGACTACTCTAATACGTAGTTGGCCGACAATTTAGCCATTAGCGTCCGATTAGCCTGAATACCAGGAAACTTTAATTATATTTGTCAAAGTATAAGTGAGAGCTTAAGTTAGGATTAAGTTTTTGTTGGAATAGTTTGGCTCGACAAGTCTGCGGCTGGTGCATTGTGGTGCAGTGTGTCTGTGTGGTGCAGTGTGGTGCACTGTACAGATTGTAGAGTAACTGCTCGGTACCACTTGTCTCGTGTCTGCTGGTTTTGGTTTTGGCGCGTTTTTGGCAAGCTGCGGGGACGTGGTTGTGGTTGCAGCGATGTACCCACTGGCGACTACCTCCGTGTGCCGGCACAACTCGCCGCCGGCTGCAGGCGCGGCTGGAGAGTCTCGCCGACCACTGCCTCCCTGGCAGTGGGTCGCGGCGCGGAGCTCTGAACCACATTAAACGCTATTTATTTACAGAGCCTCGGACAAAGAGCTCTCTAGCGCCACCACGTAGACGAAGCAGAAGTCTCACTGACAAATTGTTGAACTGTGGTCTGTTTGTAGAGCTGCGCGACATTGTACGCCGGGGCAGTTGGCGAGCGAGCCGAGTCAATGTACCCACACAGAATGTAACCAGTGTACCCATATACGCAGGCAGCACATCCGAGACCTGAGCGGATGATGCTTCTGTGTTGTGTTGTGTGGTGGTAGACGCAGCCGCAGAGCTCGGTGCGCATGCGCTGATCTCAATTATAGATAGCGGTAGTTACATACACCGCGCGGCCGGTACTGCCGCACACACTCGTGGACCAGGCGCCGAACAAAAAATGTAGAGACTATAAAACCCGATCACTTACAATCGAGAGTCGACACCCTAACATTTAGTAGTCGGACACGCGACACTAAACCCGAACACATGTCAACACGCCGCGCCGCCTGACTCCGCCCGCGTCACTAAACAAAACAAGAGACGTATGTTGTACCTTATTAACACCCATAAAATCGTTCCACTCGTAAAATATACTCGCAAACTATAATATACACTAAACATATGTATACATATAAGTACTATAATCTATTATATAAAAATAAGTCGGGTTTTCCTTCCTGACGCTATAACTCCAGAACGCACGAACCGATTTCCATGGTTTTGCATTCGTTGGAAAGGTCTCGGGCTCCGTGAGGTTTATAGCAAAAAAAAATTTAGGAAAAAAACATGGTGGCGAAACGGAGTTCGCCAGGTTTGCTAGTATTCAATAATAATATATATTGCCCGGAATACAGTGTAGCTGTTCGCGGCTACAGACACTTGTGTGTCCGCCAGTACCTCGGTCCGGAGAGAAGGTTCCGCAGCACCCCACCGAGCGGCCCGTGACCTCCCCGCGCTGCCTCGCACAGCCTCGAACCCAGGCCGTCTCTGTTTGGAGGCCTCGGCAGGATGTTAACAAATGTAGATCACTGTAATGATTTCCCTACAAAAGACATCAACGCGCTCTTTGTTTGCACTCTGCAACATTTGTTCGCAAGTCGTACGTAAAGCGATGATTTGTAAAATGTCGTACAGAGACAATGTTCCTTGTCGTGAGGTAGAGTCTACACTACGACTCTACAGGATACATTACTGCGTTGAAAGATGGTGGCGGTTGAAATATTTCCGGTTGTAAAGTAGCTCGAAGTGCTCTCCGCCGTACAATGGAATCGTATCAAATTAAATTTGATTTAATTTAACAGCTCCATTGTGCTCTATTTCTTTCCCGAACTCTAGTAATTCGATTTAAAGTGGAAATGGTTATAAAAAGCGAATCGCTTCGTGTCGACAGCCGGTGGTCCTTAACGCGGCGTTTAATGAACCGGCGACTCTACGTAGAGCGTGCCGGAGCCGAGCCGGCGGTGATTACACGCCGACACCTCGGCTCTACGCAGTGTATATGACATTATGTAGAGACTGTAGCGAGGAACAGAAGCCTTCCTCGAAGCCGACACCGAACACCGTGGAAATGGAGTCATTTGTAGAGTCCTGCATGTAGAGACGGTAGGTTATACGATTTTATGGTGAAATGGGAACAAATTGAGAATCGTGTTGGGAGGCTTGTAGGTAGAGCCGTGGACGTGCACGCGTGGACGTTGTTTTGTAATCTGTGGCCTTAGTGAGGGGATTCGTAGCAAGTTAGGTTACAGGAGTAGCGACAGAGACTCTACAGTTGTATGATATAAACATAATGTCACGCCTTCATTCCCCGGAGTGGTAATGTACATTATGTATACAACGAAATGTCTCCTACTCGCATTTAAAGTAAAAATCGTGATATTATGAATGTGATGACATCGAGAAGTAGCAGCTCTACAGTAGAGTCGCTACTAATAAATATTTGGTGATAAAACTATTTAAATTCTATGAAAAGCATAGATGTCGACTCTACCGTCTCTAGCAGCTCTATAAATAACCAGAGAGAGACATTTTTACTCAACGCGCGGGAACTAAGTGTGAAATATGTATTGCGGCGAGGTAGAGCACAATGACAGTAGAGTCGCGATAAACATGTCACCGGCTACTGCGGCCTATGCGTAGCGAGCGGAGAACGTAGTGTGGGAGGTTCCATTCCCGGGTGAGTACTACATATGTCCGCACACAATGTTTGTGAATACACGAGTCAGTACGAGTATTCCACCAAATTGACAAACCGGTACAGTAATCAAACCCGCTGCCGTGCGCTGCGCCCGCGCCGGTGTACACACACACACAGATACATAATGTAATATAACGAGTGCTGCCACCATCCAGTGTGGACGCGAGCTGGTCATGGAACTGCTTGCAGTGACTGCGCGGCGTTTGTACGATATAAGTATATAAGTACATTAGCGGCGACACTTGCACAATAGTGCGGCGGAGCGATTGGCGAGGCGTGTCGATATGATCGATGTCTCGCCGCCGCCCGGGGCGCAGCACTAGCGTGTGAACCTCGCCACGCTGCTATTTGGAACACTCAAATTATACTGTTTTTGGTTCAGCAATTTATTTGAATCATGATCTCGTCCGCCGAGCGGTGTGCGCAGGCGCAGTTATGCAACGCGCAAATATTTGATTAGATTACATCTCACATGGAGTGGTTGGATCCCGGCCGCGCATGCGCAGCACACAACTTTTATTATTCCGCCGCGACCGAGCGCCGTGCAGTGTCTGCCGCGGAATGCAATCAACATCACAATGCGATACATTTACAGCTCCGATTAATGAAGCAAATGGCGGGTTTTTAGAATTAATCAATTCCCAGCGCTTATACTTTAAATTCCTATTTTATGGCTGGATAAAAACGACGCGTATGTCGATAATTTCTTATCGATAATCGATTTGAGCTTAATCTGCCATTAATTCAAATCGATGGTAATGATCAGTGGGAGGTAAACAAACAGTTGTCGCGGCTCGTACGGTGGGCGTGTAATACCTGCGGTCAGTGAGTAGTGCCGCGGGGAGCTGGTGGTAGATGTTATCCGGCGGGGTGTGCGCATGCGCGGCGGCACACCCCGGGGATGGGCCGGCCGCGCGCGTGACGCCTGCAGGCACCCCGTCACGGCGCGCACCACTGCACGCGCGCGACACACCGCGCACGCGGCGCGCGACGTGCATTGCGCGCCGTGCGGGGGACACCGCTGTAGTGAGGCACTCGTGCGCGTCAATGTATCGGGGGCTACTCGCGGGATGCAGGTGTGCAGGCGGTGTGGGGCGAGTGTAGGAGTGTATTAAAGCCATCAGCGCGCGTAATGAATGATGTCCCGCGGCCGGCGACACTTTATGAAGACATTCTGCTCGCTAATGAGATAATAAAACTGTAGCGAGTGTTCGCACTGTACTTTGTTCCTTTTTCATATTACAATGTTCAGAAAAAACGAGCAGAGCCTCCGGCCGCGACCGCCCGCGCGGCGCCCGGACTACACGCAGCTACGTTTTATGTGGACGTTACACTTGAGTTAATGAGTCGGGAGCCATTTCGAATTAGAAACGAATCATGTGTAGTTGTGGTCGTAAAACGAAATATTAACATTCCGGTGCGGAGCGCACGTCGCGTCACGTTACTGCAGCATGACATGTATGCACACATATCATAGAGACGCGCACGGTGCCTGTACGCTACCCTGGAGGTGCCCGGTAGAGAGCTCTCTCGTTGTGTTCCCTCACAGTGCCACACGAGTGTGCAGTGTGCAAGGAGTGCGGTGTCGGTGCCCGGGCCGCGCTCGAATTAGTCGACGTGATCATAATCGCCCGTAAAATACAGCGACACTCGCTAAGTTGTTCACAACGCTGCGCCCACGCACACAGGGTGTCCACGGCCGGACGATCGAGTAGGATAATCCTGTACTGCGACATAAGGAGACAATGAATTAGAGTGCCATTACTCCAAGCAATGAGTTACTTCACGCAGTTGTGTCATTGAAATGACTCAGTTTGAAGTTGTAGCGACCGTATCAACATTGTATACTACTTTACTCACATTGTCCTCACAATTCCCCAGCAGTTACCATTCGTATTGGCGACCTCCACTATATTTCCCCGTAGAACACTAGCACTCCTTTCTTCCTGCGAGTACTGTGGGTAGTGTGGGTAGTGTGGGTAGTGTGGGTAGTGTGTGTAGTGCCGTCAGTTGTGACGCGTGACGCGTCTATTTGTCAAAGAATTAATAAGACGATTGCGCCGCGCGACGCGTGACGTGTGACGGGATTATCGCTCGCGTGACGCGACACACGCCGGTGTTGTCTCCATTAGGGGGGGCTTTGAACTATTCGCTGCTAACTAATCTCTACTCTCTGGACTAATCCGAAATATTTCAAAAGATTACCTCCGTACGCATACAAGCGGAGCAGTGTGTGTACAATAGTGCGTCGCTCGCGACAATGTACGTAATTTACGAATCCATTGACAGTTTGCATTGTCGCGGTGTGAGAACAATAGTGAGGGATACAACCATGTTAAATAGACGGCAAACTGAAACCGTCACTGATTTATAGCGAACAAGTATGGACGTCGGTTTCCCAAAACTCGGACTCTGGTAATCATAAGATTCCGAGATCTGTGTATTAGTTCCACGTGGCCACAAATAGATCTCGCGAGCAATTTGTCAAGAATGCGCCGGCGCAGCCCATGCTGTACACACTCTACTACACAGCATAAACAAGGCAACCCCGGCCAGTGTTGCCAGCATGTAATTTGCACAAATCATTGTCCGGTCGCGGCCCACATGCGCTTGCGCAACCCTCCCGTGTTGTATGTGAGACGGACTGCAGTGTCGGAGACATTCTCTTTGAGTGGAGCGAGGTGCCAGCATCACCCGGCACTTGTCCCACGCCGCGATGGATGTCTGCAAATAATACCTTGTCAGTCGGTCGCAGGCGCAGCTCCAAACAAATGACCCTTGTCGCAATGTTGAACAGAATCGAAGCGACACTGGAGTAGCGCCAGGTCCCACGTCACGATACTCTCGATGCCACATTGATGAGGTAGCGCGGACCGCGGAGCCCCGAAATTAGCTTCAGATATCGTCCGTAATTGAATTACTGCAATCCTTTATTCCGTCGGACAGGCACATGAGAACCGTGACTCTCATAATAATATAATCAATGAATGCTTAAAATTAATTTATTCAACAATGTTTGATAAAAAACTTCACAGCGCAGCAGTTTGCTATAATTGCCCGTAATCTCCGTAATCACGGTAGCCGCAGGTACCGGCCGCTCCCGCGCACAGACACGCTGCAGAAGGCGCACTCCACACGTCGTCAATAATTTATTACATAAATAAAAAATAATTGTAGCGCAGCACTAACCGTAGTGTCACTCACAGGTCAGTATAGTTTTATGTGTATGTAACTAATTGTATGGATATACATATATTTGTGTGTGTGGTGGTGAGCAGTGGGGAAGTTGAGGTGAGATGTGAACCTTCTGCGTATGCATGCTTGGTGTTGTCTGGATAGGAGAGGTGTGCGCGCGCGCAGGTTGCCAGCGATTAATTTGGGACCGCCATTACCGCGCATGACTTGCCGCTACCGGGCTAGGGATGTGCCGCGACCGCGACCAAGTTCTGTACACTGCCAGCAGACAGACACTAACTACTACATACTTCAACAATGTGTTGTCTTAATTTAAACTACGTGCTATGTGTTGATAACATAACAAGTTATTGAAGTAATATATGGAGTTCAAATAAAATTTTACAAAAGTACAAAAGCAGGTAAACCCTTAGTTTGATAATTGATTTCTCCGGCGAGTTATGTCGCCGCGCGTCACGCAAACATTATACAATTGTAATTAATTCTGTCGGCGAGAACATATTATCGTCACATTACATCTATTGACAACGAGTTACTTATTAGTGTAGTCGCAGCTCGTCACTAGCGCTGCGCTGCCTCGGGGGACAAAAAGCTGCGCCTGCGCCGCCTCCCAAACTCATCTCATTTAACGCTTCTATTCCGATTTAATTCCTCCATTACGTGCTTCACAGAACAATATCAGTTATGGGACTTGCTAAGCGATATTGAACTCTCGCTCATTGACATACGGCACATGTGAACCGCAAACGGTATTATTCCGATTAGAAGCAGCTTTATATGATGTAGCATAGAGGTTAGTGCGCGGTGGATTAGTGCGCGCCTGCGCGGTGAGTGCGCGGCGGTTGGCTCGGCAGCCGCGGGGCGATGGACGCATGTTTAATTGATGTTAATTGGTTAATTGTGACGAGACGCGAGCCGTGACCTCATCGCGCCGGCATCCACACAGCTTGTCACACGGACCATCGAGCGTGTGTCACACAGTCACACAGTCACACCACACCACTCGGGCGGCGGAGTAATTGGCCCATCGACCGCCAGCCACTTGTAATGTTTGGCAATGTTTGCATGTCACTGCGGCCCCTCACCGGCCACTCGACAGCGCTCGCTAATACAATACTAGTAATGACAGCATCTGATAGAGTTGTGAACACAACGTTTGGACAAATGAACTAGTTACTGCTACACACACACACACCACGGGCCGGCCCGACACACACACATGCACGCGACACTTGTCGTTACGTGTGCGCACAATCCTATTAAATACGTGGACGGTTTATGACATCGTAAGTCATAATATTATTAACTGAACATCTAGATTGCAATTAGTTGCCTGTTATTTGAATGTTGCTCGGCGGTGGAGTTACAAACATACACGAATTAATAAATTTAGTTTTTTTTAGTTTAATGGGTCCTATCTACAGTTACTTGGTATTATCTATCGTGGCGTGGGCGGATCCTCGTATGTTGGGAGAAAGCTCCGCGTGACACGACAGTGCTGCTGATGCCACTCCACAGTGCCTGGTGTGAGTGACTCGAGTGGCTGGAGGTGGACGTGCACTACTGGCTGGAGAGCGATGTGCAGCTGTGGGTAGCCAGAGATAACAGTGTGCTTTAATTTGCTACAATAATTAACGCAGAAAGAATACAAGTTAGTCACTGTGTCTACTTCCTTCGATCCAAAGTTTGTAAGATAATTGCAGTAGTATATATCTGTGCGTGGACAACCTCCTCCCGCAGGACACATGTCTGCGGTAATGAATGGCGGCGCGGCGCGGCGCGACACGGAGCGGTGCGGGGCGGTGCGGGGCGGCGCTGCAAGCTATGCTCATTGGCAGCTCGTTACGCGCACACAGCGTGGAATATCTTATGTTCCGACACTTGCAACTTTCTGAGCCGCGTGACACGTTTTTGCTTTTCACAAATGAACGTGAACGTGCGCCTGCGCAGCCCGCCTCACTAACGCTGCTCTGAAGTGCATGACAAGCAGTTGATGTTGTGAAATAGGGAAAACATTCGTCCGCCCGACTAGTGACGAGACACATTCCGTTACCTGAATATATTTGAATCTGCAATCTGTGTCACACGGTGCGCACTAGGGATTGCAATCCGGTATCATTTTCAATCCGGCCGGATTTCACCGGATTGATGGGCTGGATCCGCGGAGCAACTTAATGAATATGTCATGACATCACATTCCACGACAAACGTTATGTCTGTAACGATATCAATTCTATAATGAAGGTACGAGCTGTAACTCGTATGCTACGGGCCGCCTCCAACAGCCCGAGTCGAGTATGGGCATGCGCACTGCTGTCTTTCCACGAAAACTGTAATGTTACATTGTTATAAATGCTGAACAATAATTCAATAGGTAGATATAATTACGGCGCCGGCGCACTGGAGACACACACGGCAGTGCTGGCAACAGTTGTCGAGGAGGGTGGTCGCGCGCGGTGATGGATGCGCGCGCAGGTAATTGACAGCGACATGCGCGCGCGCACCCGTGCATCAATCACTGCGCGACACACTGCGCCCGCGCAGCATGCTGGCCGCTCCAACCGCTGCAGTAATTAGCACCGCATTCAATATACTTACACTCAGTGCACACTGCACACTGCACAGTGCACAGTACACAGCTGCAGCTCAGAGCTCAGACAGATTAAAAGATTAGCAAAAATTAAATGTCTGTTTAATTATTGGAATCGGTTCTTTTAGTCTCAATTCTGTCTAAGACGTACTTATAAGGACTGAATCAATAACACTAACCAACAGTGACAGATTGGTCTGCGGTTGTATTCCATTAGCCGTTACTTTTTATACAACTGGACAAGATATTGTGTCGGTATTATCGCGACCGTAACGCCATCTATCGGGGACGTATCACCAACTTGTAGGGGACAGACAAACCTGTACAAGTAGGTAGTGATACATTATAACATTAGGTGCGGGTGTATAAATAGGTACCAGTGAAGGAATGATAATAATATGATGTAATTTGCAACGCCTGAAAAAGGCCGTTAAGCTGTTCAAAATATTAAAATTGTGTCGGTAAGACCTGTAATACCTACCTTAACATGCAAATAAATATTTTGAGTTTGAGCTTGAGTTTATTACTGAAGCACGTTGCCGATACTATGTAATGGTGTAATGTTCTGTCCAGCCAGCGGCAGGTACAGTAGATACGCCACGTTTGTGTGACTGGTGAAGTCATCTACTGAGTACATGGTTGTAAATATACTCGCCGCTTACATCGAGGGTAGCGCGCGCCTCCCGGCGACACCCGCGGAGTACTTGCGTGTGCACTTAGCACGTAAATCTCGAGTGCGACGCATGCGCAGCGGGACTCGGACAGCGCCACGCACACGCATCGCAGTGTAAGTGCACAGTAAGCAGCGCAGGCGCAACATGTCAGGCTGAAGTATAGCTAACCACGCCAGTGTGCCCTACACACACAATGAAGTTGGGCAGCATCATTTAATTGATCCTCGATACGCTGCCGACCCTACGTCGGTAGGCGTAGCTCCTGGACCATCGTTTATATCAACAATATAATATGGTCAGCAATCTGCACTGTGAGTGCATACAATGTCATGTTGTATAACACAGCGTGTGAACCGAGTGGCCATATTGGTTCCAATGTTGGTTCCAATGACACACCAATATTCATAGAGCCACTCATTACATGGAGTTTTGACTTCCAACGAGGCGTAGTTAATGAACATCGCCGGCAGTTGTGCAATGTGACACTCGACAGCCATCATGTAAACATTTTACAAGTAGTGGCTGCCCCGGCTGGCCCCCACCGGCCCCGAGTACTGCGACTACTTAATTGAATCCGAGTGGTGATGGCGGCCGCGCTGCGCATGCGCCGGGCGCGTCATAATCACATCGTTTACAGTTACATTAAGTTACATCGTTTACGTAAATCTCCCGACTAATGTGCCGCGACAGTGATAGCCCGCGCTCGACATTACCGCCGCCCGCCGCCGCGCGCTGTATCACACCTTATTATGCGCTTGTAGATGAGCAGCGTGCATCACTGGTTACTTAGAAGAGATGACACATTGTATATTCGCAGTACGCAGCACACACAACACGGTATACTCCGTGAGGCACATCCCACAGCGCCAGCACCGCCGAGCTGCACGCGGAGTGGTTGCACATTACTTGACATTAGCATCACAACAGCGCCGCCTGGCGGCCGCCGGCTGAGCCGCTCACAGTGGCCGCGGCCCAGGAGGCGACGACTAATTACAATTTATTGTTAATTTATGCGAGTGTAACGCGCACTTATCTAATGTGTTGATCTCTATGATAAAGACATGTTTCCACGACATGAATCAGGATTATAAGCAGCCAATGCCAGCAGCCCGCTCAGTGCTAGCGCTCGGAGCCTCTCTGTTGTGGGACGGATTAGCATAAACTGCCAGACTGCTAGTGGACCCACGCTTAGCATAATAAAGGAAAAAGGAAGTTTTACTCTGTAGATATCTAGAAAAGTGTAAATGAAGAAAAGCTCGTGCGTTACAATTGTGTACAGTTAGACTACTACAGTCGCGGAACTACAGCTCGAGTGTGGTGAGTTAGCACCGCGGACGTTTCTGGTTCGTATTTGTATAATTATGAATAGTTATTGCGCATGCGCAGCCCCGACATTGTAGTGACGCCACGTCCGCAACTCGTAAACCTGATGCAAATGTCAGTCGAGTGTTGCCTGAGAACAATACAGGCACAATGGCGGCGCGCTGAGTTCCAGCAAACTCTGAATCTAGCAGCTGTATAGTAGAGTTAAACAATAACACCCGCGCCCGGCCATTTGCACGACAACTGCGGGACACTATACGTGGCGACTGCAAGTAACTAACACTCTCCAGGTCCCTTCATCACCCTGTCACACAGTTTGTTACGCAGGTACGTGGACGTGTGGCTCTCGCAGCACATAAACCTGGCACTGCCGGGCTGCGGTCCAGATCACTCACAGCTCGTAACAAATGGCGGAGCATGTCGCAGTCGCCGCACCATTACACGACACGGCGGCGACCTATCGGAGCATCTAACGCATGCTGCACGATACAACGTTACGGCTCGCCCAATCAGATCTTAGTAAATAACATTACAAGTAATGGCTCACTGTTTTCACTTCCAAATGTGCTGCTTGCGGCGATGGTATCGCGCGTCGGACGCTACACACTCGCGACACTGATATCGTGCAGATCTAGGCGAGTGTCCCACTGCGGTGTTAGCAAGTGTAATGCGCCCTGTGTGGAATACCAACCGGCCTGGACCTACAGCTAACTGACAGCAATGCTGAGCCCATTGCGGCCGCGTTTGTAGCGCACTGCTGAATGATGTCCGCGGTGTCTGGCCGGTCCAGGCCCGTGACGTACGCGCGGTGAGCCAGACACTGCGGTAGCTGCGCGCGGCCATACATCACGGGCGGGGACAGGCGGCCGCTTGTTCGCGCGGCGCCGACGTCTCATTACATTGCCTAAACTGCGTGAACCGCTTACTTAGATTTATTGGCGACAAGTCTGCTGGTACCCTTGTTTGTTAACCATAACTGGGGAAGTGTAACGTTGCTTGTTACTGTAACATTGCGCCACGGCTGCCGCCGGGAGCGACACGACTGCGCGCTGTAACTTATGAACCAAAACATACCGATTGCTTCTAAACTAGTGCTTCTGAAGTGACGTGGAAACCACTCATTTATGTTTTATTTTAGCTTGATCTACATTAACACCGGTGTTGTGACACGTATGTACCTCATAATTTTGTGGTCGCTAAATGCCGCTACCTGACCCGCAGAGAAATAAAATAAGATCTGACGTGAAAACTGCAAAATGTAACAACCTCACTCCGAGATATGTAGCACCCGTTATAGAAGTACAAGCGATCTGAGGGAGCCATGGCACTTGTGTGCGTCAGTCAGTCATCGGTTGATGTGGTATGTGTAGGGCCGGGCCCGGAGGCACATCACTGCGTATCTCGCACGATATAAAATCGCAATCGACCGCAAATATGTGAACTGCAGTTACAATAAAGCAGACAATTCACGCTACGACAAGTGATTGCGTAGGCGACCGTTAGCAGGATTTACTGCGATCGATAGGCGGCAGTAACTAACTGCGCCAAGTAGGGGACGCGGCGCGACGCGACCGCTAGCCGCGCGAGACAGATGGCCGCGCGGCCGCGCTTAATGCGCGCCTTAGCCGCGACACTCGTGAAATGTTAGCGGCGAGATACGTCGCGCGCGATTTGTGTGGGAAGCCGCCACCGCACTATTTTTAATGGCGGCCGCTGTCGCTCGGGTGACGCTCCAACAGGGGACGTTACTCTAATGCATTCATTTAGCCGCTAATGTAAGTTACCGTTTCGGTAGAGCATCGTTAGTCTAATGCCAACAAACGCACCCCGCGGCCGACGGCGGCGGTACTCGCCCTGTTGTAGTGAGACACGACACAGGCGACTACAGCACAGACGTACACGACGTATGATTGCTGACCGTTGCGTCAGACCCCGGGACGGCCGAATTCAACAATAATCTGCAAGTTACTGCCGAGGAGGGGGGAGGGGGGCGGCGGTCACGAAACCACTATAGTTGTGTTTAATCGGGCTCCATGCACGCTGCGCCACTTTGTTAGAGATCCTCCGGACAGGTGGAGTACTGCCTGCTGTGCTGAGTCTGGTCTGAGGGTGCTCCCCAATCTCACAGACAGCCACAAGCAACGTCGGCATCTACCCTCTGGGCGTGACAAACATGTAATGTGGACAGACAAAATAATAAATAACAAACGACTTCAACAGAGAACAACTTTTAATTAACTTATTTAGCAAAGTCAAGATAAATGAAATACGCATATTTAAACTAGCGGAACCCAGCGCCGGCCCGGCCCGGTCGCGCCGCGTGTACATCTCGTGCCCCGCAATCCGGTTAATAACTAGATCGGGCATCGTATCTCACTGCTGCCTGCGCACTGCCTACTTTCTAACTCAATTATAGTGTAACTATAACAATGATGAATATTGTCCGTCAGCGTTACATTGTCAGTCTGTGTCACGCACAACACTACACGAGTCAGTCAGTGTAATGTTCTGTTGCCACACACGGCTCACAATGTCCTACCGACAATTTCCAAAAACTTGAACAAGTATAAATAAGAATATTTTTGCATGGCCGAGAATCCATCACATTAGCGGGCAGTGGACCCGCGGTGTCACTGGATGTATGGGAACGAGCAGTGAATAGTCGCGGCAAGTAATTCGGGTCACTCGTCCCGCGACACTCAATGTGTCAAATTGAATAGTATGTGTCAGCGAACATGTTGATCGCGAGCATCGCACGCGCACGCAGAAGGTTCATTTCCAGCAGGAGTTAACATAAGCTCACGTTGTTCTTGCATGGTGGAGAGAAAATTACACAAGTGATATTACTACGATCCTTGCAAACTTTGGGTGCTACTATTCTCTAATGAAATTAGAGTATTTCATACAAGCATGGTTTAAGATACTCCACATTGGGACTATTTGAACATGTTGCTACAGTATTCGGATAACAATCTCCTTCATGTAGTGCCTCGCGTGATATTTGATGGTGGCGGGGAGTGGACATACTGGTGCGTGCCTGTGTCGGCTGTCGGCTGTGTGCTGAATTAAAAACATAATAAAATGGTAACGAGTGGCCGCGAATTAGTCTCGTTTAGAGCGGCCGGCCATTAGCGCGCTGTGTGGGAACCACGGGCCGACGACTGCCGGACAAAGCTCCACTAAGTACCTACTTGTTATGAGATATCCCGTGCAGCACCATTATTGTTATTTCTAGACTAAATGAAACTGCTTCCATTAATTTGGCTATACTTTATTTTCTAGGTACATATAGGTGTATTTAATTTCTTAAATGAAATAGTAATTGAGTCCCAGCGTCACCGTCGGCAGCACCACACCAGAGCCAGGCTCTGTACTTTGCAGAAAATAGAACAGCTCCCGTCAGCTGCACACGAGTGGTTGTGTCAGCACGCGCAGCCCGCGACCAGACACACGCGAGTACAGTACCGTGCAGGTACATGGGACTGGTTCACTCGCCCCGTGCTGTGAAGTTCACAAAAACTTTAAAAGTGTGTCCGCAGTTATTATGCAGAGCGGGCACACAACACTAGAGGTCAGCCAGCACACTGCGCAGGCGCATTGTTCCCGCGGTCTAGGCACCGAGCTCTCGTGCTGGTCTAAAAGTCAGGGCCGCGGCTGGAGTAATTAGCGGCGGCGTGATGGACGTGGGAGGTCACCCGCTTCCCATGGAACCTGCCCGGCCGGTGATTGAACTACATTCGGCGCAAGTTTGGTAACTCGCTAACAGACGCGCGGTTGAAAGTGAAACGCCAATAAAGCAGATAAGTAAATAGAATAATGATGTGTGGACAGCGCGGGCCGGCCGGTGGCCGGTGACGGTGACCGGTGGGCAGTGGGCAGTGGGTCGGTACTTCCGTCCGTACAGCAGACGCGGCGACAGCCTGCACTGTAGTGGTCGGTGCATCACACGTGCAGTTTGTATCGAGGATGTTATTGTCAGCGTGTAATTGCCCAGCCCCGCCGCCGCCGCCTCCACTTCTATGAACACGAACTCGAGTAAATTGCACTTAATAACAAGTTGCAGTAGCTTGCGAAGGGTCTCCAAATGTCAGACGTTCAAAAAGCGCTGACGCTACAAATGTCCGACATTTCCTCGAACACAGCGACGTTTACCCACTTACAAGTTAATGATGACAATTTAATGTTAAAGCGAGCTACGCATGCGCACCACACGACGCTGCATGAGGACATCATTCATGCGTGTTATTGCTTGGCTTTGTAATCACTGACCGACGTGAACAAAAGTTAATGAAATGTATCATCATCAACAAATCACGGCGGGAACCTCAAATATCCTGACTGCTGCAGAACACCCTCCCCAACAGAACCAATTATGGCACCTTCCAGATATTATAACAGTAACCATAGTTTGCATTACGTTGAACGACAACGAAACGAGAACGCGTTTGAAGCTGTGATTGGCCGGCACAAATGAACCAACCGATCAGAGCGTCGAAACAAACTCGTACTAATCCCTCAGCTATTAAAACCTTGTAGTTTGGGCGAGTTTAAACATCAAAAGCGAGTGTAAACGTACAGGAACGGCCCAGGTAAAGTTGATCACACGTGAAATGTGGCATCATTAGCAGTATCAGTAGCGGCCCGGATACAGTGAGGCAGTGAGAGCGCGCACTGCCACACACTGCCACACGCTGCCGGCGCGCACGGTAGATGCGCGGATGTAGATAACTGCGCGCAATTAACCAGACATTGCCAATATGATATATCTGTGTATTGCAATTAACACAAATAAGATTTATAGCGGGTTTGTTTAATGAACTCGATTTTATTATCCAGTAACGGTAAAATTAAGCACGAAGTAGGTACACAACAACATTCTGAATGTATATTGTATAGTCTGGTACATAATGTATACTACGTATATTGTAATACGTATAACGCGTGCTGTTTGATGGGTCCATGGAGGTTGTATTCTAATTAGTATCCTCCAAGTAGGGTGTACTGGTGTAGCAGTGAGTCTGTACCTCCCAGTCCTCCAATTACCGGCGAGGTAACTGAGGTACCGTTGCTAGTATCTGCCTGCCACTCAGTCAGTCGCTCGCTGATCAGTATTCGGCGCGCGCGCAGCCCGCTTTCTGCTTATCTGCGTCTCGACAACCCTCGACAAATCCCTCCCGCCCTCCGCCGCACCGCACCCCTGTCACTCCCACGTACATCTCAACCGAAATTGACGCACCACCAACAAGATATATTACAGAAGGTGCACTTCGAACTATTGTCCACTGTAACTACAGCTGGAATGTCCGCGCTGCTTGCTGCCGCTTGGATGCGTGACGTCTGACCAGCCACTGACAGACAGACACAGTGCAGTGTCTCGTACTGTGACCTGCTCGCTTGAATCCGACCATTGTCCAGTGGTGGACAGTGGTCGTCATGCGAGAATGCTTGCACTGCTGCAGTATTGAACTAATATATCGAACCTGCTTGCAGTAGTGTAACGAGCTGTATACGACGACGTGTCTTCTGCTCGTGTGTCTGTGCGGTGACGCATGCGCATAGCGTGCCCACATAAAGTGAATGAGATCAAAAACAGTCTTGCTCACGACACTTGTGAAAGCGGTAATCTCCTGAGATAAATCTGTGCACTGCGCAGGCGCATGATTTGAATACTTGTCACAAAAATTAATGACGCCCTCTTTTGTTTGGTTGGGGAAGCAGCGCTCGCGCAGCGCTCGCTCGCTGTAAATCAGAGATTAGTATCGATTGTAATTAACTAGTCAATATTTACATTTATTGTTGGCAGCATCCGCCAGTGCCGCGCATGCGCACACTCCAGCAGCTTCGTTAATAAATCGGCTCTCTGACATTCCTGTAATCAAACAACACATATAAACAAGTCACTCCTCGCTGCCTCGGATAGTTTCGTGTGCGCCTGCGCATTGCGTTATGCGCACATATTCTATAAATAACCATTTTCTATTGTCACGTGGACCCGATATAAACATGACTAGCTGTGGTAGGCACACAGTAACACAGGCAGTGGACACATGGCGGGGGTGGCGGTGGCATGGGGGACACTGAAAATGTTTCCACAGAACGTACAATGGCGTATGTTACAGTAAACATGTGTAACTCCGGCGCCTACGTCATCGCGGTGTGAGTGCGGGCAGCCACGCAGCCAGGTACTGGGCAGTACCCAGTTCATTACACAGGTAGACGGGGCCGAGTATTACAGCATTAACGTAACGGGGCCTAAACACAGCGCATGCGCAGGGAGCCAGCCTCGCAGACCTGCTGATAACTTGATCTAAGTATTCACTTACTCGTGATTACCGCACAACAAGCGTTCACTTATTTATGAGAGCTTGGTACAGTACAGACAGTGCGTGCTCGCTAGCTACTCGTGATATGTGTCCCGGTGTGGCCGGAAACTAGTAGAGCTTCTCTCGACGTGAGTCGGCTGTGTTTCCCAATGATGTATCTAGTCGAACACAACACACAGTATAATGTTTGCATCGTGTAGCTGCATGCGTTGCACTATCGCGCGCAGAAACATCCCTGTTTGACGGCAAGATGCGCGCGGCTGTCACTCGGAGGATATAGTACGGCTGCGCCGGCGCAGTTTACAGCATGTTTTACGATGGGCGATAACATCGATAGTGATCACATCACTGGCCGCATGGTAATGTCTTGATATCGAAGCAAAGATACAGCGCGCAGCACTACGCGAGCGACTGGGACATGTTGCCAGGACAACTGCGCGACATGCGTCTGTGTCGCGGAAGTGAGGCGACACCACACTGCAGTGTACAGCACACAGAGTACGACCCGCGCCGACCAGGCCGCAGCACGCCGGGAGCGACACGTCACACGCTCGCTGATCACTATGTAAATCATCCAATTCCCATTCTTGATTGAGCCGGACAGCAGGACTCCTCGTTAAAATATTATACAAATGTGCAAAATTAAAATAAAAGCGCCCTGCGGAGCAGTTTATCGCTCGGTCGTAATAATAATCATTTGGAAGTAGATATTGATAAAATCTTGTTAAAAATCACATCTCGGATTGTATACGGCGGGTGAGTGTGACACCTGCTGTCAGCCGGGAGGCTGCGGCGCTAATTAATATTCGAGTCGAGTGTCCGCTTGGTCTGCTTCCCATCGGCCGCTGGAGCTTCGTTAAGTAAAAACACGCCGCTCGCCGCTCGTCGCTCGTCGCTCTTAAACCAGACATGTTATGGCACCGCTGCACAGCCTGCCGCGCCCAGCAACGTCCGAGTCGTACATTGTTCATTAAAACATATTAATCTGTAAATATAATTATATCACAGGACGCATATTCCAGCAATACCAACACATACGTACTATATTATGTATCTATCTAACTTGAACACCACTCGCGTGCAATCACACACACACACATACTGTGCGCTAGCGCATCTCAGCGCAATATCTTAACATTCTCTACATTAAATCTTTCTATCACTATTTAAATCGTGTAAATCAGTATTTATCACCGTTTCTCGCGAACGAAGCGTTGCGCAGTTATCACAAGTTGTTGGTCGGGCGCCGATCAGGCATCGAACCCGCAACCCTATCATTCAGCCACATCACGATTCCTGTAGCACGGACGGCGTTAGGCTATCTACACACTGCGTACTACCAACTACTCGACATATATAGTAGTTGACTCGGTGTGACGCGTGTAATTCGATCGCGGCATCCATTACTGAGCGTGTAATATGTTGTGCTGATTACTGGTCCAGTGTAATTAATGGCTGTCCACTATACTTCCTCAATGGGCGAGTGTATAATGAACTCCATCAAAGCGAGTACATACTAACTGACAATATTCCTGAACTGTCCTCTACCACCGACCACTGGCACGTGACTCTATGACGAACTGCTATAACATTACGTTCAATAAATGCTGCCTTACAGCCGCCTGGTGGCGGGGCTGGTGGCGCGGGTGTCGGCTCCACCTGTACTGTACTGTGCTTCTACTCGGACAACTTCAGGGCAGTTCGTGCGAACTCGTGTCGGATCGCATGCACCGGGACACGTATTTATGAGGTGTCGAGTGCGCAGGCGCACCGTGCTATGTATACGAGGATAAATGCCGTTCTATGGCAACACACTGCACTCCCGCTAATAACTCCAGCAGTCGTGTGCCGTCTCGTAACGTTACTGTTGATGGATCCGTGATGTTTGTGTAAGTAACACAAGTTGTGTTTCAGAGAGCTGGAATCGATTCGTGTGTTACAATACCCACACCTACAGCTGAGCAGGGTACCAGAGCCTCGCTCTTGACATGAACTGGACAACTTGCACACATTGCAACTTACGAGTGCAACAATGTATTAACACGATGTGACATCGATCATTTTTTGTATGATTTTGATTCTATTCTCTATTTCTCCCGTTGCATATACACGTTGTAACAAAAAGGACGGTTTCTATATAATATAACAAACGATACGGGAAGGGTTTTTTAAGTTAAGAATTTTTCCAATTCATAAACTTCCAGAAACCGAACATCAAAATTAGGTAGATACTGGTACTAAGCGATCAGATTTACAGAAGAAATGTATCGTAATATTAGCGAGTGACCCCTGTAGTGTTGTGATACGTTTCTATGATTTAAAATCAAGAACCATGCGACACCAAGTATTTGGTACCAAATTTGGAAACTTCGTATAGAGATTCTATTCAACCTGTATTCATCAGGGCTTCTTGATGTATATGGGTATTTTGTTACACGCTGTATACATTCACACGAAGTACAAAAAGTATCAGTCTGCCCGCGCTGCGCTTAGCAACACGTTTAGCGATTCAGTTTGATTATGTATATAGATTGATGCGGTCACTAGACGTGTACCAACGAGCCAGACTGAGTAAATTGCAACAGAATGTGAAATAAAACAAAACGGCTGAGCTGTTCATTTACCTGCGCATGCGCATGTCCATCATTTACTGTGGCGACCGCAAGCGTGCGGTCAGAGCCAACCACTCTGCTGCTCGCCACGGCAAATCAAAGCACATATACACACACACACACACACACACAAACACATACAGAAGTATTACAGGGAACTTACCTACTGCTTGCGGTCAATGAAGGAACTGAGCGATTTACATTAATGGCTGAACACTCCGACCCTCACCGCCGCGCCTGCGCACTATACAGCATGCTGCAGTTCGTCGCAAACAACGTGACAGTGTACAGGCTTACAATCATACATGTTGCTGTATTGTACTGCAGGCCTGCAGGCCCTCCCTCACCTGTGGGGGACACTATACGAGTTGTAGCCGACTGCACCTGAAATAAATGTTGCTCTTGTTCTGTCCCAGCAGCTTGCCACTCATTATTGTTGAACTCTGCCGAGTTATCGACGGTAGCCAATACAGCCTACAGCTACAGACGCCAGATGTGTTCTATGGCCAGGTCCACCACTATGAAGGCGTGATTCTCACACACAAGTCGGAATGACCATTTCACCAAAATGGATTGGTTTGTAGAAAAATATAAACCTTAAATGTTTACCTTGCAGTATTCTGTAATACCATAATTTAAATAACACGCTTTGTCTTTGATGCTGCGCCTGCGCACAGGACAACACCGGTGACCGCAACACACAGCCATCTATAAGATACTCCATTGTGGTATTATTAAGAGATCTCCAAGTATCAGATATTAATGTTCAAGAGCCCCATTACAATGTGTTTCTACTGGTAAGCTGTAAATTAAAATAATTATGTAAGAACAGTAAATATATTGTTTGTCTGTACGTTTTCGGTGCTGGTCAGTTCCACTGAGGTCCATGTTCCCGGTGCACAGGCGCAGCGTCGCGTGAGAACATGCGCATGCGCAACGTACAACCACCACATACCTGTGCAGTAGTGCCGCCGGTGTGTTTGTGTTAGTAAACATTGGAATGTTGGTTTGTTTCTTAACTTATAATACATGGAAGAATTTTTAAATATCTATGATATTTACTTATTCAAACTGTATCAGATATATTTCAGTCTGCAGCGTCTTGATTACTGTAAATGTTTATTTCATACAAAATGTCCACAAGTTGGCCTGAAACTCAAACCCAAGTGTATAAGTTACTGTTTTTTAAAAAAAAAAACGTTGCCCCACACTAGGATTTTCTCCTGTGTCGTGGGTGCGTTTACAAACATACAAGTTCACATACACATCACGCCCAGACCCGGAACAACAATCTGTGGATCACACAAAGAGTTGTTCCGTGTGGGAATCGAACCCGCGCCACGTTGCACCGCAGCCAGTTGCCCAGCCACCGCGCCAACCGTGCAGTCCGCAACTCTTGTGGTGACACATCACATGACAAGTGACAGATAATACGACAGAAGTCGTACCGTTGAACGACGAATAAAATTACAGAAGACGTCATAATATGTATAGACAATCCCAACGAATAGCAGGCACGAACATCTCGCCTGGGCGGAGGATCCTTCTATTCTTAGGGAACTTTACTCTCTGTTCCCTAAACTCTAAATAATTATAATATGTTTCGACACTATGTTACTTTCCATTAGGCGGCCTCATCTAGTTATTGCCACTGTGAATTAACGCCGTATTCACAGTAGTTTAATGGTTACTTAACTCAGTTCTTAGTAATTGTTTTCGGAACAAAATCGTTCCTAAGGGATAGTTGGAGTAATCATCCAATGTCTCTGAGTGCGACAGTAAGTCATGACACGAGGGTAGCTGTTTCACGACGTCAGGTGAAGTTTCAATAACAGATCATTTGACACATTCTCCATACGAAATGTGACAAAACTAAGCTAACAGCCACTTGGTCAAGCATTGTGAAACTGTGTAATTGAATTTGAACTACTATTCCGTATGGTCGGCGTGCGCCTGCGCCGCTGCGGACAACGCAAGCGCCTGTGTATTAATTACAATTGTATGCAATTAGTAATGCACAGCTGCAGGATCCTGCTCACAGCGCGGGCCGGAGGGCAGCCGACACACGACCGCCGTGTATCAAGTTATGCCGGCGGGCCAGAGGTGGCCGCCTTATTTACTACTGATAAAGTTACCGATAACCATCGCCAGGTGACCCCTAACGCTACAATTCGAAGATTTAGGTAATGTCGCGAGGTTTGTCAGCGGGACCCCATAGTGTCTGCACTGTAATCGAACGCTGGAAACTACAACATGTATGGAAATTACTAAATAATGAATGTGTACAAACTGGAGATGCTCTTGTTCAGGTCGTGTGTGGACTGTGGATGTTATTCTTTCTCCAAACCTCCGATAGGCAAATGCCCCAGAGGTCCAGGATCAACAAGGAGGATGTAGTCGACATTAAAAGTCCATTACAAACAGACGCAGGCACTCGAGGGCTGCTTGCACTCAGTTGTAATAACAAGCGCGCTGCAGTTGTTGTTGTTGCCGGCTCACACGGGCCGCGGCCGGACCGCAGCCGGACAGCCGCGCTCCGGTCGACAAACACGCTCGAGACGTTTTCCACAGAACACTGCACAAACTATAGACTAACGCTCAGGGTTGCCACTCTGACATTACTCATTAGCTAAATTAGATTAAAGTATATTTGTATGTTTTGCTATAAATTACTATCATTGTGTTTTATCTAAGTCGAAGCTTAAAAGTTGACGACTAAAAACCTGATCATCACATCGGTACCAAAATTCTACGAATACAATCAAAATAAATATAACCGCAAGTTAAAGACCACGTCTAACCGCCCATCATGCTTTCTTAATTAAACTAACAGAAAGAAATAACTTCTGTCAGAGTTTAACTAGTAGGTGCGAGCCCTGGGGGCTGCGTGTGCGCAGCCGGGGCGTGGGCGTGCGCAGCGGTGTTTGCTCCTAATACTCGTCTAAACACGTCCGACAACCATTAACTGTGCACTTTATTGGGCACTTGTTTGAACACATCCCCCCCCCGTCCCGCGCGCCCCGCCGCCGCCGCCCGCGCCGCACTGTGACACACTTCACTCGGTACCCACAGCACAGAAGAACCACTTCACTTGGCGTTCGAGATTTATCTCAAAAGTGTTTTCACATCTGGAGTTTACAGCACACCGCGCACCGGTGCAATGTTTGCTCTCGCCTCGTTGCCCGCTGTTATAGATTTGCATAGATTTTAAAAAACTGACTGTTTGTGGTCTAAGAGAGAGACAAGTGGGGCTTGTAGGTATAGGCAGTAACACAAATATATTACACAGCTGAGTTTTCTCATTATTCCGGCTAACACGACATGTGCTTGACGTATTTGTACAGAATGGACCTTCTGTGTCAGTAATTGTAATCGCCTGCCGCGTGGCGGTGATCCAAACTGGAGCTCAAATTGTTTTCACATTATCTCTGTATGAATAAAGAGAAATCGTGCGTTTAATTTCGTCTATAAAACGGCTGCGTGCCTTTGATTTATCGATCGAAATAGTTTTACTGCGAGGACCAGTTGCTCTGGTTCTGTACAACTTTAGAAAATTGTATTATTTTAATGTCTTATTAGATGGGTGGGATGTTGCGGTAAATTTTAATACGTAATTATATTCCTACTTTAGTCCGATATTTCACAACAACACGTCTCTCTGTTAATTAATTACAGGTTATTGACAAAGAAGTGTATTGGAGTGGATAGAAAATTTATCAAAATATTATCTCTAGTAAACAAATCGTCCAATAAAATAATGTTTATGGGAATGGCCGCCGTTGCGTGGCAATCAATTTCCAAACGTTTACGAAAGATGTTTCTCGACAGCAGCCAGTGAATGGTACACGAGTACACGTGTCCCGGCAGTGTCGAGTGGCGGACCAGTGGAGTGGGAGCCGGCGCTGAATGGACTTCAGCTTTAAATCAATTAAAAACAACGAGTCGGCGGCTCGCGGAGCCATGCATCACAATAATGGAGGAACTACTCGATGACTACCGATGTCCGCTGGCGTGGACACAGGTATCGCGTGTACACACATACCGCCATCAATTAGCTGGACATACCACAGTTATGCCCACCGTTGGGCATAAATTACTAACTACAGGCATAAGTAATGTTTCGACACACGCGACAAATTGAGACGCGCGCTATCTCCGCGATGGGATCTCAATACGAGAATATAATATATTGCTATAGTGCCGGCGTCGCGCCGCATTAACACAACATTTTACTTGTGTCACCCCCGCGCCCCGCCCCCGCCCCGCGCCCGCGCCCCGCCCTGGCCCGGGCGAGGACTCTCTCCGCTGCCATCTCACAGCTATTAATTACACGCGTCACGGCGGCACCAACAGTTGTTGACTAAACACTGGACACACCACACTGCGCCCAATATCCGCAATACTCATACACATCTGTGATGTACTGGCTGGGCCTCGTCTCGTCCGAACACGCGACAGCTACAACTGCATCACAGAACTAGTATACAGACAGACTACATACAAGGTACCACTCCGCTGTCGGGTGAAGTAGTTAGCTTGCTTAGCTATCTCGGGTGGGTTCATCTTTCTTTTTAATAAAATTAGGTGTTCGTAATTCAGTCATTATTTGGGTTTGTATGTTTATGCAGTACACCGAAGGTACTGCAAGGAACGAGAAGTTTTTCAATAGCAGCAACGCAATGTCTGATAAGCGAGTGCGTGCAGTGTCCGACACGGCGCACACTCGCGACTGCCGCAGATAACTAATTGTCGCGACACACGGGCGACGATTTATTGCGTCCAGCCGCGGAGTCCGTGTCGCGTGTGTATTGTTACACATCGCGGCCGAGATAATTGGGACCCTCTTATCGACCTCTCCCGGACGACTTCCTACGGCGTGCGGAGATAAATGGACGAATACAAAACGTGTTGCGACACAAATAATGTCTATGATACTACCAGCCGGGGCAACGTGTGCTGCACATCGTGCTGATGCCGGCCATCATACAACGCGCAGGCGCTGCGTAGGTAACTAACTGTGGTATAATGCCATCGGTTGCCGCAATGGAACACGTACTGTCACATACTGTACACTTGCAGTAATTGTACCACAACATGTTACTTCGTCAGTTGCAACCTGCGACCGCATGGAAGTTCTTCCTCGGTACCTCCACGGTCCCGCGGTGGAGGGATGCTGGAGCACGCATCACTCACAGCCGACATGTACTGCCAAGCATGGTGTAGTTGTGGTGGTAGGCACCCTGCAATATGATCGCAATCTTAATGAATTGAATGCGAGGGCGGCGCATGCGCGGTGCGCGCGCTAGTTTACGGCCGCGCACTAGGAAGTGCTGCGCGGTGCGCGCCGCACTGCGCCGCCAATTACCCGATACCATCGGCCGGGGACGCCGGGGTTAATGAAATGCCCTCCGCCGAAGGATACAGTTACGGCTTTAATTACTAAGTATCATATTTGTGAGTTATACGCTGGGAGGACTGCACGGCACTCCGGCACTCCTCTCCTCGCGGTAATTGTTTACTAACCAGTACAAATCGTGTGAAAGTTACTTGCTATTTTAAGCTTGGCTGGAGTCGGACAGTGTACTACCAACCAATACTTGTACTACGAGTAGCTCTGGCACCGCACTAGCAGTGTCCGACAATATTTCTATTTATACAACACTTTTGTTTTCCTGAATTACAGCAATGTTCGAATTTGCTTGCATTGCTTGCACTGGTTACCAAGTCCACGTGATTGAATACTCTTAATAATGTATTACCAGAATGTTCTAGTCCAGGCAGAGTGTGAAGAACCTGGTCACATGGGTCAGTCCACACTTGACCCGCGCGCCACCTGGCGGCTGGAGTTATCGTCTCATTTATTCACCAGTTAGCATGCGACACGGCCGCGGAATGTCGCCGACATTAACTTTACATATTTACTCGCTCACAAAATCTGTAACCTGTGACCCGCAGCTCTAAATATGCGCCGGCGCAGCTGTGGGCGTCACTACACTAACATTCGGTGTGAAGTAGTGGTGCAGCTATTAATTGGCTCGCGTATCACGCCTCACTGCTGGCGACACCGGCAGAGGTGGAGGTCAGCTGATATACTGCGCCTGCGCCGACTCATACAGCGCTCGTCACGATAAAATGGAGATATAAAGTGATTCCACTTGTTTCGGCCAGAGTGTCGTATGTCGTGTGTCGAGTGTCGTGTGTCGTGTGTCGGAGTGTACGAGCCGAGCGCGAACTGTGACCTTGCGTTGTCATATTTAATATTTAATGGATAGTTCAGGGGAAGTGCCACAACGTTACTCGAGGAATGTAGCGGCGGCATCTTCTTCGTCACACTCGTGTCGAAACACTGAACCAGACAATATTACTTAATATCTACTGACTAAGTATTGTCAGTAAGTCAATAAAACGTCTATAGAAGAGTTCATCACACATATTATGTAGATCAGTTTGCTCGGACGTCGATCTCTGGCGGCCAAGTTTGCCAGTCATTGCCATGTAAAGTAAAGAGAATAATGAGAAACTGTTCACTATTCTATCGTAAAACTGCTCCAATATAAATAGGTTGCGTGCCGACACACACACACACACACACACACACGCACACACACACCTGACCAGTTAGTAAGACAAAGTTCATCAACTCGTAAACATGTCGCTATTTATTTAATTTACTGTAATAAAGGCAGATAGTAACCGATGTAAAACAAATTAAATAAATTCCGCTTCGACTGGCCATTGGCATAACTCGGCGTATTTATCGAGCCCGACGTGTTGCCGATGTATCGAAATGAATGAGTGGAGCAGGCAGACACGGGTGATCGCCACTAGTATGTGTGTGTTTATATGTATGTGCTATCATCTAATTTAAATAAAACACATAAAGGCTGGTCGCGCCGGTGCGCACGCGCAGGGGGCATCGATGGCGGAATTTATTGGAAGCAGTTGACACGGAGGCCGCGGCGGTCACTGCTCGGCTCGTTAATCATAACGAAATTAGTTGAAGGTTCAATATCATGTAGAGGTTGTGGGCGGAACCCCTCTCCCGCACCGCCGCCTGCGCATCGGCACTGCAACCACCATAGTGGGTCTGGAGAACATACTTCCACCTCTACATCACCTGATGGTAAGCAATCGGTGTCACCCATAGTCACCCGCACCACTAGAGGCGTAATTAAAATAAGGTAGATGGAAGATTGACCTTAAGATAATTTGTCAACAATAAGCAACGGTAGACAATAAGACGGTAAATGCGTCACCTTAAATAATGCTTTAAATCTATTTATAGTAATCTCACGAGTCGGTTGGACCACACTCTGTTCCCTGGTACTAGTAACTATCAGTTCATCGATCGGTGACTAAGCACCGCGAAGGTATCTCTCTTAAGCCTAATGTTGTCGCTTTGATCACATGTATTGTCTGCCTGCCTCTGCGACAACCGACCCTAGACACCACCAACCCCGGTTTTTGTCACCAAAATATTGATCCACCAAACACATACACTCATACGTAGACAATAATTTAGGCCTACTAGTAGGACCGGAGCTGCGGACTGTCTAGCGGTTCACTGGGACTCCAGCTCGAAAAGCAGGAGTAGGAGTTGGTTTTAGTCAGTAAGAGTCTGACACTCCCTCTCATTATTAGATCACTTGCCCCTCTTCAAAAAAAACCTAGAAATAGATCCATGTACTTATCCACAGCAAGTAAATGTTCTTCTCCCAGTAGTATATAAGACATACATAAGGTAAGACATTTGAACAAAAGCTGTTTTCTCAAATATAAGTTTAATTGAAACGGATATTAAATATTTTAATTTAAAACTCTTAATGGAATGTTTTTTCTAAAAAAGATACGACGAATGATTTATACTAAATGGCAAAAAATGGGCAGGTACCGTCGCGTACAGCGCTGTGTTCAAATATTGTGATTCATTTCTCACACTTTTCGGAATGGATGTTTACTGCAGTTGTTTGTAGACTTTATTGAATAACAATAATAATATTGTGTAAATTACTTTTATTTGGTTTCGTTTTAGATCTCGGCGTGTTATGAAGTTATACCTAACCTTACTTTTTGCTCGACTATAGTTGGATAAAAAGTAAGATGTAATAATTTAGGTACCAGCATAAATATGTTTCATTTTATTTCGTCTCACTGATGATAACGTCTTCAAAATCCTACGTTTACAAACAAAATTTTCTAATTGGTTTATGCTTCGAATTTAGTTTGGATTACATTTAAAGTGGGCATTTGGCATTAATTAGATGAAGTATTCTGACTGACAAAGGCTGCACCACTCGCGACACGCCCGCAAATATAAGGCGCGTACACGCTGTGTGCGCGAGTGTCCGTACAAACAGGTCCTAATCGTTCCCCGTTACATCTGTCGGCTGCTGTCGGAGGCTGTACGACTGCGTTATCCTCTTATTTATTCGAGGCCACATTATTTCTTATCCCGGACATATTTATTAAGCCAATTATATATTCAGAGGGCCTGAGTCGCAGCGGTTCAAATATTCCAATTATGCAGATCACTCCAGTGGCTTGTGACCCCTACCTTACCTCTCAGCAGCTTACCGAGCGTTTTTAATAAATCCTACGTTTAATGTTGCCATTTATATTATAGGCTTGTAACACAAATATTTATATAATTCAAGCATTACAATAAACAAAGCCATACTTTGGCTATTGCGACGATATTTGTTTGGTTCTCAAAATCGTTGCCGTGGAGTCATGGAGATTGAAGGCATTCTCTTCCTATCACAGACACTAGTTCCTCACTAGCAACTAGACTAGACTGTGACCAACACTATATACCTCTTTGTAAGTATTTACTTACAACAACTGTGTCGGATCACCTACTCGAGGTATTATTGTGAGTGTGTCACCGGTGGTTTATAAATTATAATAAATCCGGCATTAGAAATTATTCCGACACCAATCGAAATAGATTATATTAAAAAATAACAAATAACATTATATTTCATGTGTGTGTGTAGGAGTGGTGTCCCAATCCAATTATATGATTATTTGCAATTAATTACACGGCTATATATATTCTCGCAATAAACTCTCGACATATTTACATAATGAACGCGCCGGAGATAAATGTGCTTTTTATTTAATAAATATAAAATAACGCATAACTTACGGCGGGTCGCGTGACGCGTAGATAGTGTCGCCATCTACAGCCCGTCCGACCAGTCGGTGGCGATACAATTATACAAACAACATTTTTGATGAAAACTTTATTCGAACTGTTGACTCAACCAACGCAGGCGGACACAGCGCGGTGTTTGTGTAGCTATACAAGTGGCCATTGATGGTAACGAGGTGACAGGTAGCCACAGTACCGCGGTGTGAGCTTCTTGTGTGACAGACCATCGACACACGTGTGTTGTTCATGTGATGGAAGAATGTCAACAATTTGCAGCACAACACTGGGCCGAGGCTCCCGCCGGCAGTGACGGGGGGCACTCCATCACGGTGGGGCAATGCACAACTACAATACCACATAATGGGATTGGAAAGTAAAACATTGTAAATACCGCTCGCGAGCAACCTTTGTCTCTTCTGCATGGCTGCATGCCGACATTGGCAACCATTACAAGTAAGAGGGCCGAGCTTACATTTTGAATAAAAAGAGAGAGCGACATAAGATTCCGAGAACTCTCGTCTAGAGCAGTAAACATTTAATAAGAAGATACGATATATTTTTGTTAATGATAAAAATACGCTTTGACTGGGCAGCGACATAGCGACAGCGCTATAGTTTCAATGCCATTTGTTCCTCTATACTTATCACATTGCTCGCCTTTGTGATATCAATATGTGGCCGGCATCAGTTGCAATGAAGACGGACAGCTCTCAAGGTTCAACTTTCTTGTAACAGGTTCATGTTAAAGTTGAAACATTCGTGAGGTTATGTGATTACGTGTAATGGTCACTCACCACAGATAATTTAGTACAAAGCTGTTTGTATAATTAGTTCATTCCCCGCGACTGCAGCGAGCCACACTCGCGTACACTCGCGTACAGTACAGTGTACAGTCACGCACACTCGCGGCAGACGCTGCGACGCTGACGTTCCTACTGCTTATCGATTAATTATACTTCGATTATATTATCGAGAATTAAGATATGGATGATATTCATAGGATTAGCATAAGTTAAATATTTGTTTTCATTATGAGGAGATTACCTGCGTAATATATGGGCCTTAATTGTCTGCATTTTTTGTTCTAAACACCATTTATCTGCGGAGATTAACCCGCGGGTTGCGGACGCTGGAACCGCGCATTAATATCACGTTAACAAGCTGTGAGCTGTTTAATGTACACAATTTATCGCCGATGTCATTCGTTCCGTAATGTTCTGAAACAGTATAATTGGAGCTATTACTCAGTATAGCTGCGCGGGCGCATGAGCTGCACTCTTATTTCTTTAATCAGGAAATTATATTATGTCGGTTCTCACTTTGTCATCCACTTATAAATAATGTATACATCTACTACACAACTAATAGGATACTGACAAATGAAAATTAAGTTAATTCATGAGCGTGTAATCAGTGCAGCTTGATGTGAAGCCGTGTAGAGACTGTGTAGCTTCGACACAAGTTACTCCGAAACAGAATAATAGTTAACTTAATACTCCGTTCACTGGGTATACTGATACTGTATCAGCGCAGTCACTGCACTGATACTGTCCCATACACGCTCATTATGCTCGAGTACCGCCGGTGGATCAATTAAGATTGCGCGCGCGCATCTTGCGGGGTGGCCTGCGTCTGCGTCCGTTCTCTATTTAAACATAGTTTCAGAAGTACCATGTGTGAGACTTACATACATTGAAGTTTTATTTGTGGATGAGTTAAGTCACAGAATGTTTTGATAAAACCTAGAAATGGAGCGCGATGGGTTGCAACTTTCCCGCTTGACCAAGAACGAAGACTAGTTTGGGAAGACAAACAGTCACCAGCAGTGACGATTGTTCATAAGATAGTACCGTCACTGTCATTGTATCTGTGTCGAGTGCACCTTCTGTTCCGCTCCACACAGTGGCTGCAGTGTATGGGAGCCGCCGTCCTGCCGGCTGTGTCCGCTCTGCCATCTTGTCACATTTAGATTATACTTCAATCGATAGTCCGGCCCACACTACTGTATAATGTCTATTCATTAAGGTCATTACAAAAGCAATGTATCACAGAGTTAATGTTAAACATTTAATAAAATGTTAAAATAGTTATGGCTGGTATTGCAACAACTACAGTTGCTACATATTTAGCAATCTGGTACAACTTTATAATTACATCGACTTTATATTCTTCTGTCGACCCGCGCTCCGCACATGTTATTTATGTAAGCTCGATTATTTTTAATTTTTCTAATACACAGACTACGTTGTCATGCCTGAGATAACGTACCTAATAACTAGTTTCACAAAATATTTGATTTGTCGGTGGCAGTAACCGCAAGATTGAATCCCAGTCAATCGATTGATTGGTCTGACCACGAGCTGCGCACGCGGCTCTAGATCGACCACAAATCAAATACATTGTGGTCAAATACATTCAATACATTGTATGATTAGTACTTTGATGTTCTTGTATACGGTATAACTAGGTAAGTACGTAGTTAAGTTGACAATGAAGTCATCCAGCGCCGCGAGTAGATGGTGAATGCTAATCTCATGTGAAAGTCGCGTACATTAAATACGATGATCTATAAAACTTAATAAAACTGCTCGGTTATTGGATAAACTTCCGTCTACAAGATATAGTGCGCACGCGCATCTCAGCGACCTGCCGCTGATTGGAGAATCGTGTTCGTAGCGTTGTCATAACAACCGCCGCCTGAGTGGCCGCGCACAGCGCACACAGCGCACGGCGCGTGTTTGCTCAGCGCACGGAAACGTACGACACAAACATACTCTCGCTCCTATAAAAATATAGCGCCTGACAGGTCGGCCGCGATCGCAAACATCGGTTCAATCACCGGCTCCACATCCACAGCGTCATCCAATAATTCGAATAAGATCACTGAGTCCCACCATCATGTTTACCTCTACTTGTCTGTGTATAAGTATAATTGATAACCGATTTCTTTCTGCATGTTGAAGAAAATCTGACCAGAGCAGTATTTTCACGCGCAGCCGAGGGCATAAACTCACACAACATTTGAAATCTTTACTTATAATTTAGGCAGTCGTCTTGTATCTTGTGACTGTGGACACACGTTACATTACAAGTTGCCAATGTTCGATACTTCACTAACACGTTATCACATTACAACGCATTTAGGAAATGATTCTCTGCCCAAACCGCACCATTGTTACATCATAACGCATAAATCGAACCCGGGACCCACCGCGAAGCTCTCGTGTTACCCCTGCTAGCCGTAACGTCTAAGCTCATGGTGCTAACTTATGTATGTTTATACGAGAACTATCGGATCGGATCTCGGAAGTATCGATTATAGTATCGGACAGTATCGAATGGTATCGATGCGGGGGATCCGATTAACTTAGAATTAAGACGTGGTTTATGGTCGTTTAGCTAATGGTTGGGCAATCAGGGGCGGGGCGCGGTGGACCGGGCGGCCCATGCACCATGCTGGTGTAACTGTACTGCTGGGTGCTCTGAATCAAGAGACATTCTCCAACTACATTGCTTGACATGAGCTTCCCTGTCGTGTGACTCTAGATAGGTTTTATGTCCAAGTATTGCTGGTTTATTTGGACGCAGGACTTTGTGTTTGTGGACATTTTGAACCAACAATTTTAGGAACATATGAAGTACTAGCTTTTGCCCGCGACTTCGTTCGCGTGGAATAGTGACTTCCGGCAAATTTTTGGTTTTAACCACATAGTTCCCGATCTCGCGGGATCTCTTCAAAAATGAGATGTGGAAGATATTCCAGGGAACTCTTCAAAAATCAACATAATGAGCTCTGCGTTTGAATTTAATAGATGTATACTCACTTAGGGCATTGAAAAAATAGTTTATAAACGGACTTAAACTAACTTAAAACTAAAGAAAGCTACGAATTACGAATTTATAACAATTAAAAAAGAAACTATATTACAACCTATCCTCTATGCTATAATAACCAAGCTTAAACTAAATAATTTAAAAGAAACGACTTAAATCTAATCCAATTAATTTATAAATTAGACTTACAATTTTATTAAAAAAACTAACTACAGTAACTACTAATAATCGATATCAAACTAAACCTACGTTAAATAGTTTAACCAAAAAACCAGGAAAACCCAACAAATAAACTTATTAATTGACAAATACAACGAAACCAATTTAGAATATACGAAACAGCAGGACCACTACAGACAAATAATCATACGACTGATAATACACTTTTTCTACGATAGTACCGAAGCGCTCGGCCGATACCCAACCAAATGAATGTAACGAAACCATAGCGCGATCTATTTCGATCCCAACGCCATCTATCGAGGATAAAGACAACTTGGATTATTTATTTATACTCCGTTCGGGCATTTTCTTTGTACTAAAAGTTTAATTATATTGATATTATTTTTTTCATACCTTTTTACTATTTATTTACTTTTTTTCGATGAATTAAAACAATAACATGAACCGAAGTCGTGTAACGATCGACATAGAATTATCTATACTCCGTTAGAGCATTTTCTTTGTACTAAATGTTTTATTATATTGATATTATTTTTTTCATACCTTTTTACTATTTATTTACTTTTTTTCGATGAATTAAAACAATAACATGAACCGAAGTCGTGTAACGATCGACATAGAATTATTTATAAATAATTTATTTCTTATTTTTATTTTTTGATTTTTGAAATAAAAATATATCTATGTCCTTTCTAAGGTTCTAAACTATATCTGTACCAAATTTCAACCAAATCCGTCAAATAGTTGCGGAGATTAATGGTATAAGCATAGAATGTTCGACGTGATTCTTTAATTTGACATAACTTTTTTATTTATGAACCGATTGACATGAAACAAACACTAAATGTAAATTTAAGCATCCCACAATATATTCGTGAAAACCGCATCCAACTCGGATCAGCCGTTTCTGAGATTAGCGCGCACAGACGAACAGACAAACAGACAAACAGACAAACAGACAAACAGACAAACAGACAAACAGACAAACAGACAAAAAAAAAGTTAATTACATTTTTGGGTTCGACATCGACATAACAATAACCCCTGCTATTTTTTTTATTTTTATTTTCAATGTACAGACAGCACTTTTCTACGATTTTATTATATGTATAGATAGATATAGATTGATCAATTGTAAATGTCAAAAGGTAATCACTATTCATAAAAGAATTAATTAAAATGCCTGTCATCGAATCGTTTTCTTTAATTAAACTCTGTAAACCTGCTGTAGTATGATTAATGTCTGGAATATGTCCGGCCAGCACCCTCGGTGAGTAATCCACAGCATCATCGTCCGGCACACGGCGACGCGGCGCAGGCGCAGACACGAGCGAGTTGTTGTCGTTGGAGATACACATCTCTATTGCAAGCATTATATTGAACATTATTTTCAAAATGTATTGAGTATTGCTTCAAAAGAAATAACGTAGATACTTCACAGATAAGGGTCCAGTTAATGAGGCGGTTACCAAACAACGGACAATGGTAACAAAGAAACATTACCTAAACTTAAACTGGTGATGCTTATCGGAAACTGACAGCCGACGCGGAGGAGATAGCTAATGGAGTGCCCGCGGACTTCATCCGGTCTACAAATATTTCTCCA
This sequence comes from Spodoptera frugiperda, assembly GCF_023101765.2. Classification (NCBI taxonomy): domain Eukaryota; kingdom Metazoa; phylum Arthropoda; class Insecta; order Lepidoptera; family Noctuidae; genus Spodoptera; species Spodoptera frugiperda. Next base: position 11,716,916 of record NC_064219.1, on the reverse strand, counting down.
TTGAGTGCTTATTGTGCAGCAACCGATTTTAAAATAAGGCACGCTAATGTAATCAGTTCCATCAAGTTTTACTGGTTTAATCACTAAATAACCTCTAAACTTTTTATTTGTAGATCCAATACGCAAGTTTCCAGGTGTGGCGGAGCTATTACTCCATTTGCTAGTTCATCTGTGCTCGGCAAGAGTTCTGTTGGTGCGCCGTCTCCGGCTGATCAGTGACACGCGGCCACTGACAACAATGGTCAATCACTGCGCGACCTGCGAACTCCGGCCGCGAGCACCGTGACGAGCGGAGCGGGCGGCGGGCATACTGCGCGTACTGCGCGTCTGGGAGGCATTAGCGAGCCTTATATAAGTAAAACCATTGTGAAAATGTAATAATTTCAACTCTTTTTTTTTTTTTTTTTTTTTTTTGAGGGGGAAAATCATCCAATGACTTTTCTGGCCTTGGGCGAGGCGAGAGGGAGTGTCACACTCTTACTGACTAAAAACCACCCCGTTCCTTCTCCTGCTTTTCGAGCCGGAGCCCCGGTAAACCCGCTAGGTAGTCCGCAGCTCCGGATCAGGCATCAGCCCTATTGGGCCCCATCTGTGGTGGTCTGATGGCTCTTTGAGGCGCGCGCGGAACGCGACGCGCCGCACGCACGGGTCTGGTTCTGTTCGGGCGGTGAGCTACCCTTGCTCGCCGTCCGCAGGCCCGCACTTACGGTGGCCGGAGATCGTCTCGGGATCCCCTACGCCCGGAGTGTCTTTCGCGACGGCTGGGGCGTGAGGAGGTTTGTTCTCTCACGCGCCCCGCCTCCTCCTTAGCTAGCATGACTGCTTCGCAGAAGGAGGAGACGGCATCCCAGTCCCTCTCGCTCCGCACCATGGCCTGAACCAGTGCCGGGCGCGAGAGGTCGCCGTCGCCGACCACATCCCTGAGGACTTGGCGGTGCTCAGCCCACGCAGGGCACACCGCCACCGTATGTTCTACCGTGTCCTCCGGGCGGTCCTCACAGTGATGACACCTGGGCGTTTCCTCCCGCCCAATAAGGAACAGGAACCTACCGAAACTCCCATGTCCGGTAAGCACCTGCGTTAGGCGGTAGGTGAGGACGCCGTGGCGCCTCTCTAGCCACTCCTCAAAGAGGGGACTTACCGCTGCGATGACAGCGAGCCCAGCCCTCGGTTGCGACAGTCGTTGCTGCCATTCCGCCATGAGATCGCGCCGGAGCTCGTCCCGCCACGCACTTATCTGGCGCGGCAATGGAGTTTCGCCCCGGCGACACACGTCGGCGCGCAAACTGAAGACGCATAATTTCAACTAGTAGGTAGATAATGTATATTTCTAATAAAATCGTAATAACTTATTGAAGTTGTTGATGTGCGGAAAATATATGGAAACCGCCGCACTAAGCACACACCGTAACATTCTAGTGATACCATCGCCAAATATCATCTCCGACCTACACGGGCCACGCATGTGTGTGTGTGGAACTTTTACATTATGTAAGCACTGCGTGTGTTGTGTGCCTGCGGATAATTTTTGGCGAAACTTCTCATACGAGTGAAATGTTCACATGTCATTAACAAATGACGGCGCGGTATCGTGATCACATCAGCAGTCGCACCATCCGAACAGGTACCACACGCTCACACGCTCGACACCTGGGACGCGGCGCCCGCCGACGTCACCCACCCAATTACTTTAACCAAACATATCAGGAACGAATACAAATAGAAATAAAAATCCCACAAACCGCGGAGATTTTTTATCTGAAGCCAGAATCAAACCCACGACGTGTGCAAGTGTGTCGCTCACGACCCAAATATTCATGTGAGGCATCGTTGTCTGTTTGTCCGTCTGTGTCAATATTTGTGTAGGCCACAAAAACAGCGTGTAAACGCCATAAGCGGGACAATGGCGGGCTTCACGGGAAGAGGGAGTGTCAATAATTAATATTCGATTACAGGTCGTTTGTAGGCAGGCAGGGCCGGGGCTCGAGTGCTCAGTGCCGGCCTGCGCACGAGTGGATGGGAATGTTCCACTTTCAATGACTCGGGAACGAGTTTCGAAAGCTTGTAGCTCCGGGATAGTTTAGCGTCGCGTTGTTGTGGAGATACATAAATAATTAGTTCACTGAAGTTGAAGAAACTGAATCATTTTGCAAATCATTTATCTATGTAACTACAATGTACAAAATAAGTTATGAATGTTAACGAAAGTAAATTCATTAAAAATGAGAACATGGCGTGAGACCCCCGGCCGCATGTACTCGCACTCGCAGACGATACACATTGACCTGTAACAGCGGTAGAGGGCGCAAGTAGCACATTCAGAACAAATTATATTTGAATGCTCCAATAAAAAGTTGAAGCAATCAGTTATTAGCCAATACAAATTGCTATCGATAGTTAATTGATAGCGTTCAGCCTGCGACGGCGGGACGAGTGTATATAATTGTGTGTACAAACTGCAGGATGGTCTAATTCTCGGCATCATTTAACATGTCAAACCTTGTAAAACCATCAGCCGCCGCCAAACGATTGATCTTCTTACGATTTACTTGCGCAGACGCAGCTCGGACAGGGTTGTCTCGTTCTCATTGTTATTGTCTTATATTTAATTTTGTACTTATCTAATAAAAGCCTTTAAGTAAATATCTAGGTACCTTCATAAGAACTTCTTATTGTAAACAAGTAGTTTCCTTGGCCCAATAGCTCGGATGGAATACAATTTTGTCCGGTGTATGGGAAATAGCAAGAAGGACATAATTACACAATTGAAATTATAACATTACTATATAAACTGGGTGTCATGCTTTTACATGTGCCAAAATCTATAAAATTATAGATGGTATTTTATTCTAAGATAATTTCGACGTTGTCAACCCTGAGACAGTTGCACTCAATTAGATGGTGCGATCAATAAAGATTGTTATAAATCGCGGGTTCGCCCGGAGTGCGGGGCCCAGTCAGGGGCCCGGCCGGCGGCCCGGTACACGGGGCGCGCCGGGGCACCGCGGGCCCCCCACTGCTCCAGCCAATGACGGAACTCATTTGTCAATGAGGACGTACTTGTAGTAAAGAAGGAAGTCACGACCGACATTACAAGTCGCGGAGGTTCAGCCATTTAATTGTATCTAATTTAATTAGTCTGGCTAATCCATTGGAAGATATTTTAATGTGTGTAAAGTACGTGACACCTCGCGTGGTGAGACAGTCGCGTCCATGCGAGTGTTAACAAGGCGACACGTGCACCGTGTGAGAGTTGACGCGGCGCGGCGCTGCCTGCCGCCCGCCGCACATTGTCACAATGCACGCAATTACAGTTACACTATCGTCCATAACTCGCGACGTCGCGGCTCGCACGCTGCTTCGATTCTTACGCAAATTTATTCTCAATTAAGGAGAGCATTAGCTGACACGGTGGCAGCCAGCCCCGCACTTATTGGATCATAAACTCAGCAGCCAGGCGCAGCAGTCGCTGAGTAATGCTGCAGGGAACTAGCTGATATGTGAGAGGTCCGCGTGGAGCGGGGTCTCTGTTCAGATAGTGATGTAGTTTGCATACTGCTGGGGCATCCTCTTCACGGTCTCTACCAGGTTACCAAGCCTAAGCCGCGACGCCGAGACTAATCCGAAATATTTAATGAATATCGCGCTCGGCTCGCGTGGCCTGCCGCGACCCGGGTTAATGAGCGGAGTGCATAAATAATAAATAAAACTGTACAGGACAGCATATTCTCATCTCTGAAGTTTTCGTGACTGCAGCCATCCAATTAGGGCCAGCCAGTGCACGTTACTAATAGCTGCAATAATTTGCGCGCGCGCACGTCCGCCCTCTGCAACGCGCATGTGCCGACTGGCCGCCATATTTCTTTCTGGAAAAGGCCGCGGCGGCGTTTATTCGTTCATGTATTGAACTATTAAGGCGTTGTTTACCTTATTGGAACGTATTTACATCATTATTATCAGCGGAGTATCGTTTTTGTGGGTAGTTAGTGTTTGTGGCAGCCTGCAGCCGCCCGCTGCCTGGAGAGCGCCGGCACGACGCTGCACTGCTGAATAATGCACACAGATACAATACTGCAATATTTCCAACCGAGTGATACAGTACATTTACAATTATTGAGACTCACCATACATTATACAATTGTCCACAACGGACGATTCCAGATTGACGAATGTCATGAATGTAAATGAAGATGCGATAGATGTACATGTACTATTGGATTGAACTATCCGGATACACGTTACATGGCTAGTACCCGCCTTTATACAATGTGTCACATGTAGCCAGCTGAGGAAGGAAGACTCCCACTACAGACACCATAGATGTTCGGAAACGTCTGAACGAACATAAAACCTTACGTATAAATACTTTTTGTTTGCTGGCTGGCGACGGAAAAAGTGACGGCATCAAAGGGAAGATCGCGACTCGCCACTTTCGCCCGAGCAGCTGTACAAGCATCACATGCGCGCGTCGCGCGCATAAAGTATTATACTTTTGTTTTCTTTTCCTCATATTTTTCTCATATATTTTTATAATCCGTTGTATAAATATACCAGTACCTATTATACAGGAAGTATTTCTTTTCTTAACCATAGACACACTGTCCCTCCGTACATCTTTATCCTCATTCAATCCTCGTCAAAATAAAATCTGACTTCATTTCAAATATTGTAATGATTTTCCTTGAGCCGTCGCGTGAGAGCAGCGCCATTTACTTTTATCGGCAATAATATGAACTGAGAACATTTACATTGAATGCCGACACCGGCGAGATCCGAGGAGATTGTTACTTACACACGGTTTGAGTGTTATTTGTAATTATTGGAACCATAACGACGCTCGTTTACAGTATAAACCTGTTGAATACTTTTAATTCGTGTGTTGTAAGCGTTAATTATTTATTTATCTAAATTATGACGTGTAGCAATATGCATTACTGGTATCTTGTTAGTTGACGGAGCAAGTGTAACGTGATGCCGCCAGTATTCAAATGAGGAGGGAGCTAAGTGGCGAAATAATAATAAACATTGAGATAGTGCGGAGGCTGCGCGGGCGCAATTAACGCGATGTGACCAAACAGCGGGAGGCTTAGTACGTCGTCAGTGTCGGGTGACGTGGTGACAAGGTACAGGCTGTGTGTGTCGGGTGTCAGGTGCATCGGCCGATAATTTTCATCGATTGGTAATGTGCACCCAGAGATTACAAAAAGATCAGAGGTCAGCGAAATACTGCTCGGTATGTGAAGCTGCGCCACGCGCCCCGCAGTTGGTCGCATTGCACAACGCAAATTGCCGAAGAGAACATCAATCTACATAAAAGTGTGACGGAGCATAAATATGCGCGGTCCGATAAGTGCCCGCAAACCGAGTACGTAATCAATAGTGTTCCAGCGTGCGCCGGCGCAGTATCTCCGCGCCAATCGCATCGCCGTGACGCGCTCATTAAGATAGCCCACCGGCCACTAATGGGCAACTTTATGGGCCACACTCGGACGCATCTTAATGAATACAGCATCTCAATTTAAACTGGAGATGTTCTTTTTATATTAAGATATGGTCAGTAAGTGGTTCGGGCTGGGGCCACTATTTATTGGCGCTCTGATTGAGCCGGGACCTTTTAATGTAATTGTGATTCAATGTTACGTACTCTACGGAGGAACACTTTAATGCCCATCACAATAAAAGTTCCACCGTAGCTGGCGGCAGTGGCAGTACTGCCTCCATAAATACCACGTCGTGTACCATTACAGCAGCCATGGAATTAGTTGCTTTGTAAATTGTAATGTAAATGTACAGGAGTCACAAACAAGTAACCTGCTTCAGGTATATTGTCTGTTGCATGGTTTGTCCATGAGAGTGCTCACGCAGGGAGGCAGGTCAGCTTGGTCTCTTTACTGAAATTAAACTCGTCCTCTGTCCTCCATTATATTTCTATTCGGTTGATCACATCTTTTACTTCGACTCTGTTATCAGTCGGTATCACAATATGAAATGTTTCTTTCATAATACTGCTCCAATTCCCCTTCTAATTGCCGCGTTCGTCTCACCTTCTCATCATCATCATGTTAGCGTTATCCCGGTTGCTTCCTGTCAGGGTCCGGGGTCCGCGATTGTCTCACCTTGTACCGTATTCGTTGACATTTTCACTCAGCTGTAACACTACAAACAAACGACGACCTCTAAATATTGATGAATCATTTTGTAGATCAATAATTGTGTATTTCAGTACTGAGTTCTAGAGTTCAGGTAACTTACAATTATATGTACCTATATAGCTAGATAATGATGACGTAACGTCATGTTCTAATAAAGCAACAAACACTATCTGTGTGTCCACATCAGTCACTGTAGTCACATAATAAAGTAACTAAGCACAGGAACATAATCGTAATCAGAAACCTAATCAAATTAAGCTGCCTACCAAACAGCGTCCTGTGGCCCCGCCCCCGTCACGCGCACGACTCACGCGCAGACGTGCGCGCGCGCATGCCAAGTGACGGTTATTGTAGTTATCGTACATAATATTATAGTTATTACTGCTATCTCCGGGCGATCACTCCGTCGGACCTCCTCAACTTTTGGCTCGTTCCCATTTCCCGAGCGGTGTGAGGGCGCGGCCACACTGTGTGGGAAGCTGACTGCTGGCAGGAGATGATCGCGTGTAGTGACGAAACGTAGTGCTGCAGTGGTTCTGATGGATTGTGCTGGTACAAACTGCATTTAAAGAAACTATAATCATTTATTGATGTACTAGTTTATTACAGACAGTAGTAGCAAGCAACCAATCAATCTCGAGTCACTCGTCAAATCTAATCGCTTGACCAAGAATAAAATATCGCCACGTCCCGCGCCAGTTTCTCTTCACGAGCCTCGACAGAGTGCTGCCAGGGCTGGACAGCATGGCCTCTGTGTGGACCGTGGACACCGTGGTGTGGACACCGGCCAGCCCAACATTACCGGCAGTTAGTATGCGGGCGCGGCGCGAGCGCATCTCGCCACAGATAGTGCGCGCGCGCATTGCACTCACGTACTTAATTGTTCTGTAACTGTATCCCGCGTGATGCCGCCGGATGGAAGCGTCCAGTGAAATTATACATAAATATTTAGTAGCGAGATTTATCTCCGACAAGTGACGCGGATTGATTGATGCAAACCCATTGTAATGATAGTTTGATCCGGTTTTGATTCGGAGGTGAGAGAAATAAACTAGCCGAGCGACGGCGACCCTGTAATTATCTAATAAGAGGCCATTACTCGTCTCACTCCGGGAGGATGGATGGTTTTAATCGTAGGTCACACACACAGACACACACACATATCAAAATGAGCATGTAGGCAATTATTGTTATTCCACTTATTACTATTGACCACACAATCAAACTACACTCACACACTGCTGCTGCTGCTGTTCAGGCGGACTCCCGACTCATGAGTAATGTTCCTTCAATGCTTATTGTAGTGGACATTGATGACTTCCGGTTGCAATGAGATGTCTGCGCGCGCTATGGACGGCCGAGATTGATGGATCCTCCGAGTTACAAACGACACATACATACATACATACATTGTATGTACATACATATAGGTTTCAGGTAGTGGGTTTTATTCTTGAATGCTAACGTTATATACATCAGTTAATGGCATGTGTGCTACAAATTAGGTGTTCTGTAACCTATAAGTGACACCTGACGGACACTTAGTAACTGTTAGTTAAGAGATGTTTTAGTGTAGTTGGTGAAAATGGTTCAAAATGTTCTATGTCTCCGAGACAACTTGATTCCCCCTAGTCCTTTTCATCAACGAACCACAAGACAATCGGCGAGGCGTCACCGCTTCATGGTAGATATCCCACCCACACGCACGAAGCGCTTCGCTTCAAGCTTCCTTGTGCGAACTGCTAGGGAGTGGAACTCCTTGCCGGAGTCTGTGTTTCCTGATGGGTATAACCTGGGTGTGAATAGGTTGCTTATGGGCAGACGTGCTCCACCGTAGGCCGCATCATCACTTACCATCAGGTGAGATAGCGGCCAAACGTCGACCCATTAAATGTAAAAAAAAGGTAGGGCAGAGACCTCTATATGGATCGTTCTTCCCACGTCATCTTGGCTTATGGGCTCCATGAAATTACAGAGTGCTTAGTAAAAAACGAGTAAAATCAAGCAATGTTTCTAGGGAAATGAATTACGTAGCAAGATTTTTCTTGCTATGTGCTATAAGCAAATGAATTTCAATAGAGTTCCCTAGTTTACAAAGAAATGAAAACATTGAATCATATTGTATAATTTCGTAGCACGCGTAGCCACGATCAAAAGACATCAACGACATTCTCGTCACGTAGTAGGCTACGTGAGCTACGCGGCTCTACGTCTGCTACGAAATGTATAATTTCATAAATACGTAAAAAGGTGTTAACTTGTTTTGACATTAATAAACTTAAGATGAGCCTAGTTTTGGCCTTCTGCAGTAAGCTAGGGATCTGTTGCTAAGCATGTCTTGGTAAGTCTGATATGTTATGTAATACGAAGCTATTTATTCCATTGTGATCAATCTCGCATAACTTGGTACGAATGCGCTCGTAAAGCCCGAGCCCGGCATTATGTCGTAACTTAATAACTTGTTCAGTTGAATTAATCAGCGCAGCCTCAGCCATTTCCTCTAGAAATAATAACACGACTCGCGCACTGCCTGCAATTCAATGCTTACACAACAATAAAAACGCGAGCAGCACAGCTTCGCTCCGCTCCGCACCGCTCCGCCGCCACTCGTCCTCCGCTCAGCAATTTTAATCGGTCCAAACAAAAAGCTGCGCGCGCCGCAACATCCTCTCATCTTACAACAAAAAACAAACAGCGTACAATGAGCCACTCTGGTTGCGCCACGTCGTGCAATTGAAACGGGAACAGAACCCGCGACCCCGCGGTCACGTTTCAGTCCATTGTTTACGTTCACAAGCATTGTTTAAGGAGTTGACCATCAAATCGCTAATAAAGCGCAGTGAATGCGCGTGCGCCTTTCTAACTGCGCCAGCCAATGGGATTGCAGGATGGCCACGCCCCCGCGCGCCCCGCCCCGCTGCTAGGCTAGACCTCCCCATGACCCTGCGCCTGCGCAGGCACATTCGTTGCGCCGCAGCTAGCTGGCTGCTTCACTAGCGGAACTGTCCGGGGTCACACGATCGATCTCTGGCTGTATCTAGTCGTTGCGCAGGCGCACCGAGTCACACCTCTCCTCGCAGTGGACTGTAACGGTACTCACGCTCTGACTCATCGCATGATCTTACATCTACGGCGTACCAACAAACAAGCAATTGACACCGAACTGTTACTAGTCTGCCCACACATCGCCTCTTTCCAAACTCAGCGGCAAATCTAGAGTACTTGCTTCGTCAGCACTTATGTTTGAAAGCTCTCTACATCCATCCATCGTGTTCCACACAAACATCTACAAACACACTCGTACTGCGGTAGAACCGTGACGAGTGTAGCTCGGAGTGTAGCTGACTGACTGACTGGTGGTGGTGGTGATTGATTCGTTTTTGTGTTATCGTAATGAGTGATCTCGCGTGTTATTACGAGCTACGAGCACCACTTACCGACCACTCCGCCCCCGCCTGCGCCTGCGCATACACCGCGCAAAAACAAGGAAAATGTACCTAGTTATTACATCATCGTGACCACTGATCAAATGTGTACCGTCGGTGGCCAGTAGTGGCCGGTAATGGCCAGTAGTGGGCCACTTACCATGTTCAATGAACTTACACCACAACTTGTGTATTTCCCCTGAAGTAACACTACCTAAGTAAGTACTTAATATAAGTACAAAAACTGAGTATGTATGAATGTTTATTTGTATTTCACGCAAAAACTGCTGAAGGAATTATCGTGCAATTCAACATACAAATACATTTTTGGCAAGACCTGGTGTACTATACACCGTTAGAGTTGTGTTTAGTATTGTCAGTATGTGACACGTATCGAGCACAACCTAGCTTACACTGATTACAGAAAGATCTGGCGGTAGATCCATCACAGCCACAAGTGACGCAAGAGTTTCGCAATCGCATCTCACTGGATCTCCGCGAGGTACTGATACTGCGCAACATACGGGCAGGTATCTGCAGCCCCTTATCTAGCCCATACACTAAGATAAACCGAATTAATGAGGCGTGATCTCGTTATCATCCGCGCCGCGATTACTCCCGGATACGTCCGACATTACTCACGTAAATGATATGCTGCTGACTGCTGGCAGTTTACGCGACTGAGTGAGTGAGTGAGCCAGTCTATCAGCAGATACGTAACTATCGCCGTGTGGTCAGAAATACTTGACGGAAGAAACAATAGAAAAATCATTAATCTATGACTGCACCCCAATAAATACGAGTGATAGTATCGACACGGCGCGGCGGGCGGGACGCGGGGTGAGGGCGGGGACGTTACGAACAAATACAGTTACAGCAGTACTAATATTTATGAGCTGTTGAACTAATAAATTGCATCATTGTGTTCGCGAACATGTTACGATACAGCCTCCGTGTTGCAGGCTATCGCGCCATCTAGCGGACCACCAATAGCTGAGGAGCAGCTAAAGAGCCCTGCACATCGGGCCAAAATATACAAACACACACGATGTACAACAGCAGCTAGAGAATGGCTTGGTCATTCTTCCAACACTGATTTGTCTAAGACCTGTCCGGTTTAAGTGTGTATGATCTGCGTTCTATCAGGACAATCTCAAGTTTGTTGTCCACTGTACAAATTGACAGTGTACACGTGTGTAGTGCAAACAATTTCCCCTCCTGGGACGTGTCAGGAACATATACCTCGGGAACGCGATCCGGGAGTACGAGGAGTGTTGGTGTGCTTGGTGTGCAGTCTGCAGCGTCCCTTAGTGCGGCGGAGGCTGGCGTGGCGCGGACGTGTGAGCTGCGATTTATCGCGCATCTGGCCGCGTGTACCAATCAGAGCGGCCGAGTATCGCGGATCGCGCCGTAAATCGCGGCCGACAAACGACGCGCTGGCACGCTACCGACCCTCCCTGCTGCCTGCCTGGTTCCTGCCCGGTGCCTGGTGCCCGGCACCCGGCGCGATGGCCACTGATAGCACACTCTTTACTTTGTCGAAAAGAATTTACTTCAGTTTTAAAGCTGCTTCGAAATGAAAAGATTGAGATTTCCACGTATTGTAGCACCTCCGCCATAATGTGGCCCGCTACACTATCTACATGTAAAGTCGGCTTTAAATCTTAATAAGTAGTCTTTTGATGAAATCTGTGCTGTTTTGGTAATATCCGTAGATATAATTAATACAGTCAACTTAGATATTTGTTCGGTAGGCATTATTGTACAGATCTGCACAGGAATAATACATATTGAATACTCAGTGTCAAACCCAGAACCGAAGATTATGATTAACAAAAATAAACGAAAAACCGTTCTTAATTGTAACAAATATCTACAGAATCCTAAGTAGCATGTCTGGTGGCTGTTGTTCAGCAACAGGAAAAAGCATCGCAATGATCAGCGTAGTGACAGTAGTGATCCGTGACGTGTCGGTCTGTCAGCCGTGCCAAATACATTACACGGTGACTGAGTGGCTCTGACTGAGTCTGACCGATGCCATCAGTCAATCCGTTGATTATATACAACTAAACAGATACTATCTTCAATGTTTAGCACTATGCACTAACAATACATTTTAAACCGTGAAACATCACAAGCCTGCCTCCACACCTAGAAACATTATAGAAAAAGCAATCTAAAAACTTTGAAAGGAAAAAAGTTCAAATAAAAAGTATTTTATAATCTCGTGCAACATTCGTAGGTAAAAGGATTAAAAATATAGTTCTCAGATATAAAAGTAATTTATCCAGGTATCATGGCGCTGTCCATCGATTTATCCCTATTAATCAGCATAAACATAGAGCCGCGGCCACCGCACGCACACACGCACAGAAGTACCAGTGTGCACACGATGTGATGCTGCGCAGGCGGAGGACAACTTGCAACGTTACTACATCTCCGTTAGCTGAACTTGACACTATTTACACGCCTTTATTGAACCGAACTGTAGTTTTTAGTTGGTGAAAAAGACCATCATGCAGACAAGTCATGGAACTTAAGCTAAGAATTGATTGTAGCATGTGTATAGGTAGTTACGGTAGTACTATGAATTATAATAGTGAACAGAATATACATGGTGAGTGTTGGCTAGTGTTACTTGTAGTGGTACCTCTGAAAGTATGCTGCACGGTGTGGTGGGTCGTGCACCGGCCGCGGTGCGCGCGCGCAGGCCACGTCACGCGCCGCCATTGCGCCGATAATTTATGAACGACGCCACTTTTTCATTGTGCGCGCTGCCAGTTGCTAGCGCGGCCGTGAGTTGTCTGTAGAGGGTTCCGATTTTCAGCACATACAAGGACACAATGCCCTGAAATTTTCAGATCTATGAGGTATCTTATCGAATACTTATACAAGATAAGTAAAGTATCCACTTAATCCGATTCATAGCGGCATTTTATAAAGTTCTCATTTTCCAACTTAGACTATGAACTGACAAGGAAAGCTGTTGAGTAGAGCAGTAAACAAAATCTGTATTTCGTACAACTAGAAAGTTCTATCCAAAATCCAAACATTTTAAAGGTTTTTATTCATCTCATTAACAAGGTATTAGAAAATGCAGTCTAGTACAGAGAGACTATCCCATGGCACGATCTAGGCTAGGCGGGTAGGTTACCCTACAGGCTGCGCTCGGGCGGCGTGCGCGCGCGCCGGCAGAGGTCGCTCGGCTGCAATCTATCTGTCACGCTGCGCTCGCGCACGGACATGCTCCCACCGCTCCCACAGCTCGGCGCTCTGACGAGTAGCTCGACAACTACTTACAGGTCCTTACTCCGAGCTGGTGGAACTGAGCTGCACTGGAAGCAACAATATCGGGTGCAAGGCAGGTCGCCTCGCTTGCATCAGAGCCAATGTAATGTATTTAATTTTGACCAAAGACAAACTTTTGTTAAACGACAACACGGTGTACCGACGTAGCAGCAATCCCGGGTACGTTTCATCTAAACTTACGTACAGGGCACGCCCACAAGAGACCAGCAAAAGCATGTCGGATGTTCGGGATAATGAATGTCGCGGTTGTATTGACTACAATGTTCGGTCAGTTGTTTGATTATGGTGATTACACCTCCATGCTGAACTTGCTTGACGTAAACAGTTTCCCTGATAATTATTACACCCACAATGTTGTCCTGCAATTACTGGGCAGTGTACGATTATTTCTTTCCGTTTAAAATTCCGCTCGCAAAAAGCAGCAGTAAATCAGTAATTACGGAGTCTATAATAAGTAGAGGCACAACAATACCGCGGCGCGCCACTCCCACTGCCAGGTCCATGGCGTAGGTATGTGATGTAGCATGTAGCTGCTCGCTCCCTAAATAGCTCGCCGGTGCCAGTGTACCAGGTAAACTCTCAAACACTGCTTCATACGGCAGCTATTTAAAATGCGCTGTGTTCGATAATTTGTTGTTATCTTTTGTTTTATTGTTCCAGCCTCCGCGCTCCACGCACGCAACAGGGCAAGGCACTGCGGCCGCGGAGTATCGCTCACTCGCTTCATGTTCGCGATTATTATTTATATTTTTTGTTTACACTGCTCTGAACAACATGTTATATTCTTGGAAATGCAGCTGCTGCAGGTATTTGCTTTCTTTGATTACATTTCAGAATGACTGACAACAGAAGTAATAAATCAGACGTTGCTTCCTTTCTCATGGTTTTTATAATGATACTGTGGAAGAAGTATTAAAGAGTGCATTACCATAATAACGACACAACATATCAACGCCGGCGTCCACTACACATGTTCAATATGAATTGATGGTGAATGATCAAATGACGCAGCCATCACATAGCGTCCCACACCTCACTCTGCTTACTCACGAGGAGCCTTGATGTCAACGGATCGATGCGAGCGATGCGTGGGCGCAGCGTCCTCACACCGCGGTCGTTACGGGGCCCATTCTGTAAACGATGTCTGTTACACTAACGTATGGGGGCAGTGGACACATGTCGATACTGTACAACTTATTTGTATAACAATCCTCGAACGTAAATGTGAACACGACATGTACGCGAGTTGTTTGTTCACAATCGAAAGCTTTTCTCTATTCTGTACATACTTATAAAATACGAACAGTTTTTAATACTCTACGACATTGTTTGTCGCCTATTTCATGGACCAATGAAGTATTAAAGTATTAACAAGCGTAATGTACATTGCTAAATCAACCGAGTTCTAAGCCTATAAAATCCTATTTTCTCGGAACTTATCGAGTCATAAATTAATTGTACTAAAGTAATACAAGTTGTACTTCTGAACGGAGCACACCTTCATGTTCAGCATTACTTTGTCGTTAACTTTCTAGCAGATAACACGCAGGCAGTTACTTAATTTAACTTCCACTTAGCTTCGAAGAAATCGTTCACAACAACAAATCATTGTTAATCCTTAAACAGATATCGAATGATCTCGGAGCAATAATAATAATGTGATCGGCGCGGGCGCAGGCGGGGGCTGCGTCCCAAACTGTAATAACTTGTCGATACGGAGTAATAACGAGCGGCAATCTAAGTAGGATATCGACGCGGCCATAACGTCGATAATAACCATACTGATGTGTTATTCGGATACTCAGGCAGCCTCGTGAAAGTTAGGCGCTGTACTTGTATATAATATGTTACATACATACATAGTTATACATAGCTGCATATAATAATGAACGCGACTGTAATGACATGATGTCAACTTTTAAAGATCATTCACCGAAATCAAAATAGGTAATATATAGATATAATAGGTAATATATAGATATAAACATACCGCATTATACAAAGACCAAGTACTTACGTTTGTAATCCTCTGTATTTAAGTAATGCAAGTATTAGAAATAATTGTATATGTAGGTACTAGTGTGTATCCCGGTGGTAGTACGCGGCGCGCACGGTGTACGAGGCAGTTTTGTTTCGTCCGAGTCGAACCGTTTCTATGTAAATACGGAGCGAGAGCACGACACGCCACACTTCGCTAATTAGCCTGCGCCCGCGCAACCTGACGCCACAGATAGACGCATTCGCTCAGTACTGAAAGTATACTTACAGTGCAGCCACAGTGTGACATGACTTTACAATTGTAAATGTTGCAACACAGGTTGTGAACCATTACCGTTACCTTTACTAAACAACTGCATGATGTTTCAGATACCTAACTGTTCTCCAGGCTCAGATGGTCTCATATCTGATGGGGCCCGCTGATGCCTGATCCAGAGCTGCAGACGGGTTTACCGGGGCTCCGACTCAATGGGTAGAAGTAGGAACAAGGTGGTTTTTAGTCAGTAAGAGTCTGACACTCCTTTTCGCCACACCCAAGGCCGAAGAAGTAATTGGATGATTTTCCCCCTTAAAAAAAGAAAAGAAAAATAGCTTTCTCGTACAACTTCACAGTTTAGGTTGCTGGTTGTCTGCCTGTATTAAGGAATCAAGTTTTCATTTTTATCGTTAATTTGTTGGTGAAAACGGGCAATAGTTGTCATAGAACTAGAGGATCAGCCTCATATTGATCTTTTCCTGGTAAAATTTGATTTAGGTAGGTACTTTTTGATGGGATAGGTTTATTGTATGTATCTTTATTAAGCAATGGTGCTAATTATAATTTTTGAGACATGGATAACTGTGCGTTATCAGCTCTGTTGTATGGCTCCCACACAGTGGCCGGCAGACAGCACTCGCTGCAGAGGGCAGACCTCCCGCGTCAGCTCGTCATTACATCAAACATCGATTCCCTTCTAATTAAAATGTAAATGAGCTACGAATGTCCGCCTGTGTCGGCTGCGTCGGGCGTCGTGTCGTCAGTCGCCACATCATCGGCCCATACTTATTTATTACTTATCAACCACAATTAAAATGTCTTCAATTCGATCCGCGGGCTCTAAACTCCTCGATAAAGTATAAAATTAGATTAGATAATATAAAATAACTTAAATTTATCTCCAATTGACTGAGTAAGTATCTCCCGTTGATGTCGGCGTCAGATTTAAATGATAATATTCTTGCTTGATATGATTCTCGATGTTTTTGATAGACTTCCATGATTTAGAATTCAAATTGTGATGTTGAAAACATCGATTATTGTGCAAGCTCAGTTTTTACATTTACGTAATATATCAACATTACTTCTAATCAGTTTCTGGACGCAAGTGACCAATCTGAATATAACTTTCCCATCCATTTCATAGCGTCGAATAGGTTTCAATTAAAACCTGCTTCCAAGGTTCATATTAAACTTTAAGATTTGAACATTTCTCAGACATAAGAAGTATTTCAGGAAGTTCCTGGTCGTGGAGCGCGTCCAGTCGTCCACACACGGCACACATAGACAACAGACCAACTAATAACCAATAAAACCCATTAGTGGTGGGACATGCAGGTTCCGTACAAGACGCCACTTAACCTGCGCTCGCGCAGTCTAATTAGCGCGGCGTGTAGTGCAGCGTCGCGTCGCGGAAGTGGCTGATGTATGGCGAGCGCGCGACACGACGCGGACGCACGACGCGCCGACGCCAGCGACCGATGGACCATTACACGGCGCAGGACTCCACGAGACAACTGCAGCTTCCAGATAATTGTCCAGTATTCCACTTACAGATGGCGTGCGATGCGACTGACTTCCTCCGAAGTCTATGTATCTGGTAGTGAATGTTTTATTTAGAATAGGTCCTACCGATGCAGTTCGAATTATGAACTTCTGGCAACCGGTTATAGTGATAAAAATAAAACTTCTAGAACTAAAAGTACGTAGAATCTTGTATGAAAAGTCTATAGAGAAGCGTCAAATTCACTTTGTAGATACGCTAAGGTTAAAACAGTAAAACTATGATTACTTTCCAGGCACATAGATAAACAAGCACACCGACTAAGTGAATATAGGAGCAGGTCGTAAGTTAAAGATGGGATCGTAGTCGAGCACGTAAGCTGCAGGGACGGCGGCACGACGCAGCCGACATTATGCAGCTAATAGTTGATACATTATTTATTCAGGACATCATAAAGTTGGCTAACGAGAGCTAACGGCGCGGGCTAATGAGCGGTGAGTGTTCGATGCGTGCTGCGCCTGCGCCGCGCCGCGCGCCGCTCACGAACACCGTTATGTTTCACATATCGTCTAGTCTACTACACACGTTGTCTATTTCCTAGGTTTCCAAATAGCCCTGCCTATAATACCAACCTATACTTAGGTAAGTAGTTAACTCATATCTGAAGACTTAGGTACTAATGCTCTTATGCTCGTATTAAAAAACAAAAGCAGTCTTACGAATCATTTCAGATTTAGAGTTCCTGACGACTGGCTCTCTAATTCCGACTCACCAAAAGAAAGGACCGAATTAGGTAATTTGAACATAAATGCACGGTCTTTTACCGTAACATATAGGTAGGTAAATAATAATGGCTAAGGTCGCTACGTTATTTAATATCATCTACTATCCTATGATATCTACCCATGTAGATAAACATAAACAGGACTTTCAGAACCTAACTAGAAATTCGTGAAAGTTCGTGACGTGACAGCTGCAGGTACCTACTGGCCACTTGGTTATGGACCAATGCTCGAAGGTTCGATTCTTTATCCCGTCACAGGCTCCGTAGTGCAAAATAATGAGAGCGTGACGATTGGGACAGATAGCATCACCACATCGACACATTGTGCCGCGTCGCATGTCACACGCGAGCCGACCTGCCCTGACACAGGGCAACGGCCGGACCTAACAGACACACATTGCCTACAACTCATTAAAATATGACAAAAAATGCTCACTACTATTTCCATCACACATAAATCTTCAAAATCCAATTACCAAAACGGTAGCCGCCTCCCGAACGAACCGATTCGATATGATTGTTCATAAAATATTCTAACGGTAGCTGTAATCGATTACAATAATTGATAATCGATAAACTATTCACTTCATACATACGTATCGCTAATCAATCCGATTTCACGCCTCGACGCACGGTTAAATACTATAATCGTTGTAATAGATAAAAAGATCCATTTCGCGAGGGGATCTCGATCGCTGCAGGGGAAAAACATTCAATGCAAATTAAGTAGCTTGCAACAAAAAATGGCCTCTGTGGCTCAGTGCACAGGGTTCGTTTTATTTAAAGCTGTTGGTTTAATAGTTTTGAAATATTGTAATGAATAGTTGAATGGGATAGTTTAATCCCATTTTGCGATTACAATAGGTCCGAGCCCCACTTGCGCAGCTGACATCATAAAAACCTGTGCTCTCGCTTGATGTGCTATTGTTTGACCCTTGCGGAGGGTCGCACAATGGCCGACATTTTTTGTGGTTAAAATAATGATGTTACAACAAGTGGGCAATCAAGAGTCTGTGCACGTTTGCACAAATGTTTGTCACAGGCTTAGCAGAGCTTATCCCTGATGGCACTGATGATGTCGCATGTCGGTACCGCGCGGTGTCAGCTCGCTGTGACCTGGACGGCTCTAGAATAACTAATGAGTAGATATTTTCTCTCTGATGCACACTAATTGTGGCGTTCACTTGGTTATAGCTGAGATAGGTAAGTAGATTAAGTAGGTACCTATTATAGCTAAGATAGGTTAAAACCAACTTAGGTATTTGTTCAAATTCCCATCGCAGAAAATGGGAAGCTAAGCACAATAAAACATTATGTATGTGAGCGCTATAAACGTCAAAACGCCGCGAATCAATCTGAACAGCAGTTATAGTAAGGTTTTATTGAAACAATAAAACGTACCGAGAATAGCAGATTGAAATAACAAAACGTTCAGAGAGTAATCTTAGAACGAATTACTTTCCAAATGTGGAGACTTAGCATAAGTAGTTTGTGTCCGTAGAAGGCGGCGGGCGGCGCGGGGCGGAGGTCGCGCGGTGTGGCGCGGTGCGATGGCGGATAGCGCGACCCGGGCCGTGTCGCACACCTCGCCACCGCTTCATTAGGATCGCTTACTTAATGGCCCCCAGCTGCAAGTACCTGCCAGCCCACTAGATACACAGATTGGTATTGCTAAGGAGAACGTGAAAGCAAAAAATGTTTAGTGCAGTTCGCGTAAATCCAGTCACTCAGCTAAACTTATTTAGACTATCTCCTATGTCGTAACTCGTGAATACTTCTACAAGAAGACACACATACAGGTCACAGGTCACACAAACAATGCTACAATGTCTTATAAGCTCTCCAACTGATTATGATGCCCAATCATTCTTTCTTAGCGATACTTGCGACTACATTCGCATATTTTAAATATTTATATGAAAATGATATTTTTTCCATTTCAAGCTATTAGTCCAGTCATTTGGTAGATAAAAAGGGGTTACCTGGAATGTTTTCCGGGAGTTTTGAAAATTGGTGAATTTATAGATTTGGGTATGCTCTTTTCGAACTTCAACTTTGCCACCTCGTACACATATTGAAAAAATGGCGCCTAAAAACGGTTTTTTATTAATATCTCCGTTCCGACGCATTTTACGAAAAAATATTTATCTACAAAATTAAACTAGAAAAAATTTCCTACAATTTATGTATTGATAACTTTTTCATAAAATCAATAGTTTTTGGCGTACGAGCGCCGCAAAGTATTATTAGTCCAGTCAAATTAGGATTTCACCTCGGAATTTGAGATACCCAGCTGTAATTTTGTATATACTTGTATATTGACTGCCTGAAACTTGTCTCAAAACCTACATATGGTAGGGTGTAAGCAACTATTAAATTTTAAGGTCCAAAGGTCCCAAAAAACGTTTTTTTGCGCTTTTTTGGAAATATCTCATTTCCTATGGGTTTTTGGTATTTGCATTTAATACCAATATTGTAGAATACAAAATTCTCTACAACTTTTGTCTAAACTTTTTTTTTATACGGTGCACCGTTTCCGAGATAGAGGGCGGAGAGCGCGCGGTCACTGCACCTCTTCAAAAATTTTTTTTTGTCTAACCTATCCGTGATGGTTGTCTATGGATAGGCCATTAAAAATACGTCATGGTTCCTAAAACCATTTTTCGTCAAAATCAATTGTTTGAAAGATAGACACTTCCAAAGTGGAAAAATGAGGTCTATCGAATGTGTCCTGCCCTCTAACTTTTAAAATAAGTGAGTAAGGAAACTAAAAAAAATATATGCTGCAGATTTTAATGGAAACTTTCAAAGAAAATTGGTTTGAACGAGATATCATCATTAGTTTTTAAGAATTGATACATTTAAAAAAAACACATTGTTTGTACACGTGGTGGTACAGATGAATAATACTTTGCGGCGCTCGTACGCCAAAAACTATTGATTTTATGAAAAAGTTACCAATACATAAATTGTAGGAAATTTTTTCTAGTTTAATTTTGTAAATAAATATTTTTTCGTAAAATGCGTCGGAACGGAGATATTAATAAAAAACCGTGTACAAACAATGTGTGTTGTACAAACACGGGAGTTTCGGTAGGTTCCTGCTTCTGATGTTATATGTGTTATGTTATATGTTCCACTGTGTCCTCCGGGCGGTCTTCGCAGTGATGACACCCGGGCGTTTCCTCCCGCCCAATCAAAAACAGGATCCTACCGAAACTCCTGTGTCCGGTAAGCACCTTCGTCAGGCGGTAGGTGAGGACGCCATGGCGCCTCTCTAGCCACTCCTCAAACAGGGGACTTACCTCTGCAATGACAGCGAGCCCAGCCCTCGGTTGCGACAGTCGTTGCTGCACAACACACATTGTTTGTACGCGTGGTGTTGCAGATGAATAATACTTTGCGGCGCTCGTACGCCAAAAACTATTGATTTTATGAAAAAGTTATCAATACATAAATTGTAGGAAATTTTTTCTAGTTTAATTTTGTAGATAAATATTTTTTCGTAAAATGCGTCGGAACGGAGATATTAATAAAAAACCATTTTTAGCCGCCATTTTTTCAATATGGCGGCGCGAGCGGCGGTTGTACGAGGTGGCAAAGTTGAAATTCGAAAAGAGCATACCCAAATCTATAAATTCACCAATTTTCAAAACTCCCGGAAAACTTTCCAGGTAAAACTACCAAATGACTGGACTATATTGTAAGGTATGACCATTTGTTCCTACTGAAGTAGGTAGCTATACATAGCATAGGTACTAATTTATTTTGTACCTAGTAAATACTTTGTTGTTATATAAAAATTAGAAATGAAATGAAATTAACCTTTTGACCGCCAGAGCATAAACGCTTCGCTGTGCCCTCCACGCCAAGCCACAAATTCAACGAAATAACCTTGAAAATATTAGGGATTCCAAAATGTTATCGATAAACCAAAGTGAGTAATAATTTTCGACTGAATTTGTTTTTTTGTAGTTTTTTTGAATAAACTGCTTATAACATAAAAAGAATATTTATTTAACCTAATCTCCCACTGTAATAAACTTAAGACCACATTAATAGCAACTATCAATAAAATATCAACCTTTTGAGACACAAAAATACATATAAAATTGCAGCAAGTTACAGCACTATTATCTATCAGTTACTATCCATTTTTTTTAATCTCTCGTTTATGATTAGGGATGTAGCTGAATAATGTAACTTATCGAGTTCATTTATGTATTAGGTAATCAAATTTGAAAACTGCTAAATAGGTACAGATTTTAGTGATATTATTTATACACTTTCATATTCTTAAAATAGTTGCGTTGTATTTGTAAAATGTCACATGAAACTTAAAAATATAAAAAATCAACAATCGTATTTATTTATTATGCTCATTAACAGCCTTGTAATTGAAACCGTCACGTGAAACTTAAAAATATATAAAAAATCAACAATTTGCAATTATAATGTAGGTACTCGATAAAAATTTTTTTTCCACTTCCCCGCATTTAAAAACACGGCACGCGCTTATGACGTCACGAGTCCGACATCTATACATGTCAATGGCGCAGAAGGGATTGCATATCGGTAGTATGCTAGGGATGCGCATGATTGGCGAAAAGGGAATGTCGATAATATTGAAAATATAGTAAATATGCTATTATACCCAAGAATTTTTCAGTTTAAAATACAGTAGAATCCGTTTATAATGACATCGAAAGGAATTGACAAACACGTCATAATAAGCGGACGTCATACAAAGCGTTATGTATAACTGAAAATCTTTTTTATGTAAATATGTATGTATTAAGTATTTTAATACAGAAACATAGTATATTTGCATATGTGTAAGACCATATTAAATCAAAATCAAAATTGCACGTAATCAGCAGATTATTATAATAACACATACAAGTGTATTTTTTATTGTAAGTAATCTGTAATTTTTGTCTGCTTTTGTTTCTTCATTTTATTGTAAAAACAGACTCTCACACTATTGTGTATAGAAGACATAGCTATGGTCAAATTATCATTTTCAATATTGCTGTGGACAAATCGTGATAATAATTCTGCAATTACTCACTGAGATTCAAAACAAAAACTAGGCACGTGCCGAACGTCGTCTGGAATTAACGAACATCATTGAAGGTAAAGAATCGTGCCGGTCATTATAACCGGACATAATTTATTAAAAATGGGTCATATAAAGCGGCATGTCACTGTAAGGGAAGTCATTATATCCGACTTTTTTATAAAGAATTTTATATGAAAACCAAACTTCGTCATGCAATTACGTTATAATAACCGGTTGGTCAATATAGGCGGAGTCATAATAAACGGATTCTTCTGTATAGTATATTTACCTTTTTTCTCAGAGACTAAGGTTATATATATACTTTTTAATAGTTATTACAAAAAATAAGCGAGTCATTTAGCTGAAGTTTTAATATTACTTGAATTACACTACATCACTAGTAGGCATGTATACATGCCATTGGCGCGAGAGAACGTGCTTTTTTAGCCGATATTTAAGTTGTTTTTATCAATCAAATATTAGAATAACTATATTGCAATTTTGTTCACTGTGTACAATTATGTAATAACTGGGTATTCAGTTCTTAAGATACATCAATAAAACACGTGAAAGTAATGATTTAATGTGTTTATTTTGTTTTTCTCTGTGATCTGTTTCTTGGCATCTATAGATGTCGGTGGCGCACAGGGCACGCTTGCGCATGACATCTATTCATGCCATTGGCGTTCAAAAGGTTAAATTATAAAAATTCGCACATTTGTCACAAAGAGCTCTAGTCTTCTTTTGTAGCAACTGCTTACAATAGCTTTATTATGATAAGCAATATAATAGAAATATTATTATGAGTAGCTAAACCGCGACATATGGCTGTGATAGGCGGCAAATGGTTATATCACATGTTTTGTATTGCAGATCGAGCAGACGGCGCGCGGCGAGTGCACCAGGGAGGCGCGACATGTCTCCTCGTATCACAACAATGCAACAGCCCTGCCCGCGTGATTAGCAACATTGTAGGGTAACCACTACACATATGGGTGAAATATTTAGACGTTTTTTTAACACATTTTGATCATTGTTTATTATATTGTGTCACCAGATGTAACGTAAATATTTTTTCAATTCAATTTCAATTAAACCCTTTATTTACGTTTGGTCTAATCATTATGGTATTTCTTTACTTTCGGGTAAAACAACTTGATCCGGCTCCTTAGTTGTGTCGGATGTGTGCCTAGTGCCTCTTGTACTGTATGTTTCTGTGTTGTATGTACCGAGACTAAGATCAAAGTAAGCAGGCAACGTACCAAGTTGTTAGTTAAAATGAAACGTCACATTATAATCTATTTTCATTGATTTAATAGACATGTAGGATTACATATACATATTTTATTTCATCATAAAACTATATTATATGTATTAATTTACTCAGCTAATGTGTTCTAATAGTGATCGGTGAACAGACAACAAATATAGGTATACGAGGCTGCGCACGTCGCCCGCCGCGCTGGGGACCGAGTCGGTCAATAGTTAAATAGCTATGGAAACATTCATATTACTTTACAAAATATTTATGTCGTATAATACAAATTCATTTATTATCAACTTTGTATATAAATAACAGTTACATATAGGGCGGTCCCCAGCGGCCGGCCGTGCCTCAGCCGCGACACTCCAACAGACTCCGTAATCCTCGTGTTAGCTACAAATAATTAACACAAACTATAGATACCGTCGTAATGTCGTCTACAGCTCAGTAAACAGTACGTCAGTACGTTCCAAACAATCAGATCACAATTTAGAAGTCATAAACATCACGTTCTTATAATTAAGGGTGAAAGCACCCGTCAGGACGTTTCAATATTCGATTCAAGCGTTTACTTCATCAGGTTTCAAAGACAACATATCCGACCACTGGGCAGCCGAGGGTAGTCCCTCGCGGGCGACACCGCCACTGGCAAACTTTAACACATACAACAATATCTAATGTTGAGTCGAGCTCCACACGCGGCCGCGGTGTCCCGCCTTCAAGTGTAACTAAGAAAACATACATTACGCAACAAAACATTGATGCCCATGTGGAATTCATTACAACAAGTTATACATATATGTAAACAATAAACATAATAATACAATTCAAACATAATAGCGTTTAACAAGTACCTAGCAGAGATTCAGGAGCCGAGAGTAGACGACATTACAACACAAACAATAGACTCCCACCAAACAGTACCTACACTCTGTATACGATGGCAAGACAATAAATATGTATTCCAACTAATACACAACAAAATAAGGGCTTTCAGCCGATTTGTACAAATATTAATCCACTCTTTGGCTATATAACACCTCTGGGAAGCGTAAAATATATTTATTTTATTTATAAGCATTCAAAATTAGTAAAAAATAACTAGATGGTACTCGCGCCCGGTGTTGGCAGACTTACAACTAGACAGCGCGCCCCATGTCGCGGCCAGCTATACAACACAACAATAACTGCCATACATACATATTGTGCTCGGGACATGGAAGTAGGTCTCCTTAAACATAACATAACTAGCGGCTACACAACAATTACAAATGTTTATATTATTGCTTTACTAAGTGACGCCGCCACACGTGGCCCGCTGTATGTCCCTCGGTACAGTACGGGTGTAGTGCAGACTGCAGACACCGGCGGCGAGGGAATAATGCTCTATGTTTGACACAGTACACATCGACAGTAAATAGATAACGGACTGAGTGCACCCGCGTGCACTCTGGTAACTACAATGCATTGCTCGGACGCAGTCAGAAGCCGACGACGATAAAATATAAAATACATAGACAAAATAATACAGCGTGATATGTCAAGTTACAGCTAGCGTAAATATGGCTTACGTTACAAAATGGCATTAAACAGTGTAACTCTATTACCTTCGTTTCTGTTACTGGACAAACGAGCGACTTGTGCACGCGTGGGACTGGCTCGGGCGGGACCACTCGTTCGTATGTCGCTGGCCTCACTGGGCTTGTGCTATTCATTATTCTTTTAGAAAATACTCGTTAGGCCAAACAAAATGTTCCAATTGCGAACATTTGCCATTAAGTAGATGACTGTACGACGTGATTAATGGACAGTGTGGTAGAGCCAGTGGTCCGGCCGGGCCGGGCCCGCGCGGTAGCAGACAGTGGACAGCGCGGCACAAGCTGCAGGAAGCTATTTATATTGGAGCCGGTAGAGGCGGTACATGCGGTACATGCGGGGTGTACTATGCAGTACTCCCGCAGTCTGCGCGGGAGACATGGTCACCTGCTTACACGATGGGATACTTTGGCACAGTCGGTGACAGACAGACATAAAGCGTTTACTTTCATTTAACTTAGTTAAGGAGGTAATGGTTTCGGTAAATATTTAACATTTCCTAGGGAAGTACACTCGTGAGATGAGCCGTCGACGCTCGTCTACAACACAATATAATACAACTATGTGGCGCGTGCTCTCTCTATATAAATAGCTTTACTTTGTGCTCTGTCTCCTTGTTTGTACATTACACTCAGCGACTGCAGTACGCTCCGACTACACTTTAACTTGTACTACGTTTAATTATCAGCTATTACGTAATAATCAATAAAGTTATAACATCTTCAAACAATAATAATACATTTGAACTTCACGATTAAATAATGTGATTGTGTAAAATTTCAAAAAAATAAAAATAATTTTCAAAAACCTTTCGCCTAAGTTTTGTTGCAATAAGGTCGGAAATGAGAACACATGTGCGTCCGGAGTTAGAGTAGTAAGTATATAGAACAGCAACGTAATCACAGCTACACTCATACACTCGAACCACGCAGCCGGGCCCGGCACTAGCACTCGCTAGTACCGGCACTAGCAAGTAGCACTGGTACCGGCACTAGCACTAGTACCGACGATACCCGGCTGCGGCGGGCTGTAAGTACTAGTCCCGGCGGGCGCGGCGCCGTATACATAGTCTGTATACTAGTGCAGCGCCGCGGCCGCGCCCACTCACACAGCGTACGAATAAAAAACCACAATGTGAACAACACACAACTATGAAATATTTACGAATAAATTAATAACTCGCCGCGCGCCGCCGTCTGCCGGCGCACGGGACGTACTATCATACTCTATGCCTAGTTACATTACTTTATATTAGTATGACGATCCACATCAAAATGAACTCTCGCCGTCCTCGTGGTGCGGCCGTGCCCTGCCTGCCGCGGCAATGTACTCGACCGTGGCGGCAGTACCGCGCCTTGTATATTGTACTATTGTAACATTGTACTATTGTAGTATTGCAGGCAGCAGCCAGGGCATGCCTTGTGCCGCACTACAACAAAATGGCCACGAAATGAAGACATCTTAACAAAGTAAACTAAGCCTTAGTGCGTATATAATAAGATGCAACCACTACACGCACCCAAAGATAAACATATAAACACAAGAGTTAATAAATAGCAATAATAACGGGAACACGTACAGAGATTTATATTATAATATAGTTATTAGATTAGTCAATACAATATTATACACTAACGACTACATAAAGCAATACGTTGTGCTGTCGCTCGGGCGCGTGAGTGTTACAGTACACGCACGGTGTACAACTTAACCTTTGGTATTACATCGTAACTACACTAATCAAATAATACTTAACTCAAATACAGCGCCTCACACATATACATACTCGCCAACTAACCTTACTGTATACTGATTAATAAATAATGATCTACCTGATTAACAAAGTAAACAAAACGTTGACTATAACACACAGACAATAATATAAAAATAACGTATAATATGTACTTAAAGTACGATCAAAATATAATTAAAATATTTCGTAAAAAAATGTAACAAAATATTATGTAAAGAGAATCTCAACTAGCCGACACCCGCTCGTGCCACGGCCACGTGTACAGTGTACAATGTACAGTGTATAGTACACAGTGTACAGTGTACCCGCCACACCCGCCGCACGAGCCGTGCAGGTAGTGCTAACACACGTTGCTGAGTATTGGAGGAACGTCGCGAGACGCGGGACTAGAAGCAACACAGATCCACTCGACTACTGCGCCATCACCGCCGTAATGTCGCCCCCCCTCCCCCCTCCCTGGACGCGTCTCCACGCGAGTACACCTGAACTCTGACAAGTCAGATAACGACACTTAAACTCCACGGTATAACGTATAATCTATATCAATGTAAATATTCTTTGTAACAATAAATATAACTCTGCAAGTTAAACATTATTTACTTCCACCTGTACGGCGTAGACGCGCCAGAATACCGCGGACTGGTCGCGCGAGGGATCCAACCGAACGTTCGACTGTGACTTGTTAGCGCCAGTGCCTAGAGGGGTAACTGTACGAACACAACACCCAATCAATACAAAAACATCGAGTTTAAATCCAAAGCACCGATAAATAGGTACGTCGTAACTTTACTGAAAGAACGTCCACTACAGCGACACTCTACATCCGTCTCCAGCGCACACACACACGGACACACACACAGACACGTACACACAGACACGAAGTACTCGCAACAATAACTCTCTACTAATGCTTATGGGGTTTACAGCTTCCACCCGCGGGCGGCGCCGCGGGCACCGCGTAGTATGTATTGTTCAATATTTACAACAATTCATAATTGCTCTATATCATCAATATAGGACTCCGTGGAAAACATTACAGTCACCGAACCAACACTTTGTATATTTCTTGTATTGCAGTCGCGGCGCGGAGCGAGCGACCCGCGCCGGAGCTACTGGACAGAAACATCATAAGATATCCGTGGGCAAGTCGAGGTTGGCAACGTCTGTACAATGCTACGAGATATTTAAAGCTGCTGGTTCCGGCGCCACGAGTACGGGCCCCGGCGCGGTACGAGACAGTTCGAGCTCGACACACGTAAGCGTACTTATTACTTGAGGTATTCGTCTTTAGAATTACATCAGGCGGCAGCGTGCCCGGGGCACCCTGCCTGCTTACTATTGTGATTGCACAAATATATCAGACGCAATTATACTCACTCGGCTTGTATCGATCGATTGCTTAGCGTTAACTTTATCTAGTATGACGAAAGATCCTGTCGAGTCATTTAAGTGAAATTGCGTCCTCGTGATATAAAAATATCGCAGTGAGAGACTCGAGCGCACCTAAACTAACATACACTAAAGACAGACAACGTACATTCAAAATACGTACAAAGTAAATAATAAAACGTAACAAAAATAATACTTCGTCCGACGCCGTTACAGCGAGTGGCGCGCTACTACTACGGTAACATAAAGGTGCGCGTGCGCCCCGGCGCCGCGTGACTAGAGACAGCTCGGCCTTCGCCCCCCGCGTCACTACAGACAGCTCGGCCTGCGCCCCCCGCGTGACTAGAGACAGCTCGGCCTCCGCCCCCCGCGCCCCCACTCAGGCCTGCGCCGGTTTGTCGGCGGCCGGCGCCGGGTTGAAGTCCTTGTTCACGAACGAGAAGCCGCGGAACTCCTCCTGCGACACACGACATAAGGCTCCGTCAGCGACCTGTGCTGTATACTACACTAGTAACTGTATAGTACAGAGGGTACAGTGCGGACGACACGTACCTGGTTGATGGCTCTGACGACGTCGTGCGGCACGGGGGTGAGGACGGGCTCCTCCTTCGTGAACTCGGCGTCGAAGTTGGCCGCCTCGCGCTTGCTCTTCTTTAACAAAACGACGACTCATGAGTGGGGTGCCATAGGGGGGACACAAGCTTAGGTTGAAAAGGAGGCAGGAGGGCAGCTAGGAGAGGGGGTGTAGGAGTGCAATACTCACGAGCTTGGGTCGGAAGGGCGGCCGCAGCCTGCGCTGCGCGAGCGCGTCCCAGTCCATGTCCTTGAAGAACACGTGCGCGCGGATGCCGGCCGCGCCGCCGCATACTCCCAGGCGGCGGACTGGGTTCTTTGTCATGAACCCTGCCACACAACACAGATCCACCATTAATCTCACAAATTCCACGAAACATAAATGTTTTGTTTGACACGTCCGCTGAGTGGCACGTTGCCGTGATACGTCACCTTTGAGTATAGAGACGGCCTCCTTGGAGAGCCAGACGGGGTAGAGCACGTCGTCGTGCAGGATGGACTCGAACAGGTCGTCCTCGTTGTCGGCCTCGAAGGGGGGCTGCCCCGCCAGCATCTCGTACAGGAGCACGCCCAGCGCCCACCAGTCCACGGACGGACCGTACTCCAGCTCTTGCAGGATCTGGAACCATACACCATTACTCAACACTTTGTTCTGTATATTATCGCCCAATAATTGGGCAAATACACATTGGATTGGGCTTCATGAGGTACATACAAGAAACTAGATATTTATACGGGTACTGACCTCTGGTGCGATGTAGTCGGGTGTTCCACAGAACGTAGTTGTGGTGGCGCCATCTGTGGATTAAACACCAAGTGGTCAATATATGTGCGGTACTTGAGTGACTGTCTGAAAGAGGAAGTCACCGGGCAGTAGTGTATGTGTAACAGAGTGTAGCGGTACTGACCGAGTATGCCCTCCTTGCACATGCCGAAGTCGGCGAGCTTGCAGTGTCCGTCGCTGTCCAGCAGGATGTTGTCGAGCTTGAGGTCCCGGTAGATGACGCCGTGCTGGTGCAGGAAGGTGAGTGCCAGCGTGACCTCGGCGGCGTAGAAGCGCGCGCGCGGCTCGTCGAACTTGCGCGCGCGCTGGATCTGGAACATGAGGTCCCCGCCGTCCACGTACTCCATGACGAAGAACAGTCGCTCGCGGGTCTGGAAGGCGCAGTGCAGCGCCGTGAGGAAGGGGTGGCGCGCCGCCAGCGCCAGCACGCGCCGCTCCGTGAGCGTGCACTCCACGTCGTCGTCCTGGATGATGGCGTCCTTCTTCAGCACCTTCACGGCGTACACCTCGTCCGTGCCCTTCTTCTCCGCCAGCATCACCTTCCCGAAGGAGCCCTTGCCCAGCACCTTGATGAAGTGGAAGTCGTCCAGCGACACCTTGTCCTGTCCCCCCGCGCACTCCTCCCCTGTACAACAGACCGGTCAGTCCCCGCGCCTGCACCGGGCCGCCACTGACGTAGTGCAGCGTCAGTAGCGGCCGGTACAAGTATACATCACCATAAAGTGCACACCACCCTCGAAACAGCCAGAAACTTGAAGGACAGTTGTGCAAGCCTTGTAGAACAATTCAGTAAGCAGACCACGAGTGAACAATATTGTCAAACATCCACAACCATTACTGAGTAAGAAATGCCAAGATTAACAAGAGTCCCGCACAAATATTCCCAATCATGTACTAATTATTGTGTTATCGCCAAAAGTTACCATTGTCATTATTATAAGGCCCAATCATGCGCTTGTACATGAGGCAACGACTATACGAGTGTCTCGTTACCTCTCCTCTGCGTCGATCGTACTATTGACACAGCGTGTCAATATATGCGGCCAACTATATACGGTACCATGAAACCGTATATACGTGGCGCACTACTAACGTGCGAACTGTCTCGTCAAAGGAATGTGACAATGGCGCACAAGTCGCATAAGTGTGAGCGAGAGATCTGATAGAAATTACTTATGACAGTTCGCACGTTTGTAATGACCTAACTATAGTCGTGGCAAAATGTATTTTAGTTTGTGCACAGAGAGCAGCAGAAGATGAGTTCAGCTACATAGATATTAAAACAAATAAATACTTATATTATTGTACAGTACGATCCGAGTTAGTCCGCAACTACACCAGCACAGCGTTAGAGCCTCGCGCGGCCGTGGCTCACTACCGCCCGCCACGGCGCTATACTTGTACTTACTATGTCACCGGACCAAGTGAAACAATTACAATACCAAGCTTATGTACCAGACAACTTCTGGCACTCCTTTAGTCTAATTATTTCTCCCAAGTTAAACCTTAAGATAAATCGACGGCATCAGTATGTGATATAAGTTTAAGTGGATCCCCCTGGCACCATTTACCCCGGCAGTACATGTAAAGCAACACAAAGCGCGCATGCGTCCCGTGTGTGCACCTGTGGAGTCGGCGCAGTATGCCAGCGAGGAGAATACGTCGTGCAGCTCGGCCCAGTGCGCGCCCCACGCAGACACTACACCTACGTCACACGGAACGTTACTACACGGGCCAATCTGCTGTTCAATCATACAATTGAAACAACAAAAAAAGAACCAAAGCTTTATTAGAACAAAAGGTAAAAAATACATGTGTATAACATAAAGAGTATAAAATAAACGTAACAAACACACAAAGCGGTGCCGTGACACGGGACTACAGTATGCAGTACTCGAGTACAGTATGCAGCGCGCTCACTACTACACTACTCTGTCATTTAGAGTAAAGAAAGCACGAGTGACTTTATTATTTTCACAATACCATGGACACTCCAAAGCAGAGTAAGTAGCGAGCCCAGTGCATACAAGTAACGCTCACAACTACGGGGTCACACAGATGTAACTTACTACTACAAACACATTGTACTGGGAACTAAAGTATTGTGCAGCGCTATGCGACAATACACACTACACTATACACTCAAGCAACACATGTGTACTGGCCAGATTCTTATAGTGCTTCGAATGATTACAAACTTGTGTGTCGCTAGTGTAGTTTGTACAGGTCTGTGTAGAGCTTAAATTAAATAACTCTGACTTTATATAACATATGGCTATCGTGGATGTTGTATTGCGATGGCACGACACAGTAGACGCTAGGGTTCATTACATTATGCCTAATCTAAAATACTACACACTAGAAGTATTCGTATGAATTAGATCGGTATAAGGTGAACGATGGCCCTACACCCTACAGTGTAGGTGTGCTAGTCGTCGTCAATGTAAGGCATGGAGTAGTTACCTTTGTCGTCGTGTTTGTCGTCCTTGGCGTCGGCGTCCCCGGCGGCGGCGAGGTCGGGCGCGCCGTCCAGCAGCGCCGCGTTGAGGTACTACAAGTGACACACACGTCACACTCCACTACTCCGGACACACGCTCACTCTACACACTCCCACAAAGATAGATCTGCCATCCGCGAATTACGTAGCTCGGTACAATACCAGTGAAAGACTGTCTCCGTGTATTTCAGTACAAACTCGTGACATACACGCACACATCATAATTTTATAAAAACAACATTGATTTATAAAAACCCAAGATTCACATTCAACGTCTCAAAACCGTCCACATAAACTGAGTGCAACATCCGAAACAGTCCCGCATCGAACAATATGTCAAATGTTCTCTGAAGTATTTTATAATACGGACAAAAAATTTAAAGCGGCTTTATCGATATAAGAAAATTAACATAATTTAACCGAATAATTGAAGCGTAGGTACGCATCGTTTGTTCGGAGCACTTTTGGACGAAGATTAGTCAATGGACAACAGAATATAATTTCATGCACATGTAATTTGTGCTAATTGTTCATTTATAAAAAAAAATTAAGTAAAGATTTTAAAAGTATTTGATATACATACGGTAAAATAAATGCTTTTTATTGCTTCTTTCTATTCGTACGATGCGGGCCTGTGGACGCTTACCTTAAATGTCCTAGAAAAAGTAGGTATTCGTCTCCATTCAATGCCTTATCCAACTAGCCAATGTCAATCATACAATTTAATGTTTTCGTATAATTCATTCTAATAACAACTTTACATGATTCACGTGAGGTTGAATTTGCAATATGCTATGTGTATGTGTGACTTTTTGGGGACAGTTTCGAGTATGTGCATCTTGGGTGTTGTAAATCAATTGTATAGGTACTATGTATTTTTGTTTCTCAATTTGTCTATGGAATTAATGTATTTCTTACTTTCCTTTTGACAAATTCTTTGGCAGATCTATCTTTCTTCATCAGCCCTCGACTTGGAAACCCGGAAGCAACCAAAATATCATCCGTAAGCAAGGCAACTAGCTTCCTCCCACTAGTAAAACCCATTCATGTCATAGAAGAATTAGAGGTTTTCTATCACCAACCACTCCTAAACCATCTCTTAATTAATGGTTACTTAGCGTGAGGAAGCGGCTAACTGACCCCTTAACTTTACACATATAGGTTGAACATAAAACAAAATGTCATTAAGTGTATCTTAGCATAGAAATGCTTTAAAATTTAAGAGAGGTTGGTGAAATGGGTATTTATCAAATTCCCTCCCAGTTCAAAGTCTTCCCAGGGAAAAGTTTTAGCCACCAAAGTTAGTGTCGAGCGACGTCCAGTCAGCTTGAAACAAATAGTAGTGTTGTACGTTACCTTGGAAGGGCGGGGTCGTGGGTTCTTGTCCGGGGAGATGCCCATCTCGTTGAGTATCTCCGCCATCATCTTGGTGTTGATGCCGCAGTTGTTCGCCACGTTCTTGTGACATCGCTTGTGCACGTTCATGGAGCAAACTGCAATATACACCACAACAAATAACAATTACTATTTAATGTAACTGAAACATCGTAAGATTATTGTCAAAATGTAAATGTAAAGAAGTTATGAGAGAAATAGAATATCTAGTAGTTAATACGACAGACGTAGCTATCATGTCAAAGATACAATAGTAATTTAGAATGGTCACACCAATATTGTCTCTAAGTCATTTGCTATCTTAACATCTTCCTGGGGGTGCGTGAGTAAACAAAGTCCACAGAAATCTTTTCGAATGACATTAAATATAAGGTATGATTAGATCTATTATAATGTTACCTTCACACTGCAGGCCCTGCTTGATGAGTCCGTAGAGCAGCGACCCGCAGTGGTCGCAGAACGTGAACCGCTTGTAGGAGTGCACCACGAACCGGTGCGGCACGTTCACGTTGAAGCGCTGCCCGCCCGACACCCCCACCGCGCTCTGTTGCTGTACGTACATATATACACGTCAGTACTGCACTCACACGCAATGGTACAAGCAACTGCAGTGTATGTACAAATACTGTGATTGGTTTACTTACTCTTACCTCTTCCTTCATACCCGGGCACTTGGTCACGACGGACGAGTGGCAGCGCTTGTGGACCACGCACGTGCACACTGTAATACAAGTCTCGGTTAGTCGCGGCTCGACTGGAGGCAGTCTGTGGCGTGCTGGGGTCGCGGCGCTTACCTTGACATTGATAGCCTTGCTTCCCTAAACCCCTGAGGAAAGAAATAATACAATCATTATCCGTCACCGAGTTGTGTGTTTTGCCATAAAGTTGTAACGGCACGTGTTGGTTGGCTCACCAGATGAACTCCCTGCAGTGGCTGCAGAAGGTGGGCTGGCGCAGGAAGGTGGCCATGAACTTGTGTCCGTTGACCTGGTGCACGCGGCGGCGCATGGCCCCCCGGCGGCGCGCGAAGCCGGCCCCCTCCTTGAACTCGCGGCCCGCCGCGCCGCCGCCCGCCACCGCGCCGCGCGGCGCCTCCACGCCCGCTGCAACACGGACAACCAACGTGCAGCAACGGGAACCAAAGCAACTGCTAACTAGTTCAATGGAGATTTGTAGCCTGGAGTACCTCAATGGTAGTAGCAAGAAAATCACTTTCATTTAACTTCTACATTAAATATGAGTGTAAGTCCCTGACTGCTATTCTGCTCAATAAATCCTTCAGTGTTTCTAACTAAATCATCCATGACAAAATACATAGCGCATCGCAAACCGAATATAACATACACCGATTTTTCTTTTGCAATTTGGGAATTTCATAAAACATTCTTTGTTGTACTTGGTTAATGAGTTTAATGGTGTGTATCTACCTTGTAAACCAGTATAAATATACCTACATACAGCACATAGTAACAACGAAACTACATGTGCAGTTGTGCAACAGATGTGATTCAATGTTTCACATGGAGCTTCTTACATGACATTTTTTTTGTTTTATCGCTACGATGACCCTCAACTTGACTGAAACTACTCTCAAAAACCCAGAAATACATGTGATAATACCAGGACCTATTTTGAGATTAAGGTGCGTCCAGATCTGGTGATTGTTCGTCTATTTTATAGATAGATAATATAATACTTGCATGATTTTAGCCCTGAACTAATTTGAGTGAGTACTGAAAACACACCATGTTTCAGTTGTAGCAACGTTTTAAAAATAAGTAACGCGCCATTAATGTGTGACTGTATAATCCTACCACAATAAACAGTCGCACATACTTATCACTGTGCTAGCATCGCACGCTTGGTAAATAAAAGAACTCACTATTTTGTATCAAAAAATTAGGTTACATTTCATCACTTTATATTTTGACGAGACAGAACCGCTACATAACTACAATACTAATATTTCACAACCTCGGTAAAGACTTGGTGCCGAATGCAGACTATTTGAGAAGGAGGCAGAAGACAAAACGTCTAACTATTCATATAACGATTGGTGGTAACGAGAGGTGTCGCATATTGGAATTCGTCGTAGCTCCATTCGATAACTTAATTACTCTTATTAAAAAACTAAATGTTATCAAAATGTTTGATGATTTTATATTCTTGTATGTCAGTATACTAGGGCGCGAGATTATTCAGGCGCAGGATTACCTACTAGATCAGAGAGAATCTCTTTCTGTAGCCAGTCAGAGGTTTCATTTTCTTAGCCAGTGCAGCTTTAACATGTTAGATTTTAATTCCAATCAGTTTCTTCAGATTCTATAGTAAAGTACAAGCATTTCACTTCAGACACTTCATAACTAAAGTTTTAGATCAGACTGCATTAATTTATACAAGTACAGATGATACATAGTACACAGGACTGTGTTGAGAGAAAAGGAAAACTAAAGAAAAACTCATATAATTAAATTAACATACAATTAGTAAATAACAATCATGTACATGTATATCATAACAATATATTGCACATATCCACCTTGAATCACACTAGAGGTAACTACTGATTAATATTGCACATTATGTATTGTGTATGTAGCTCACCTTGAGAATTCCATTTCAGATCTATCTTCAGATGCAGCTTCCCCTGAGGTTCTAGGTCCACCTGGAAACAACATACCACACACTATAACTGGTTACTACACACCTACACTCAACAGTAGGACTACACACACATGTACACTTGTGTTCGTGTGTCAACAGGAAAATGATCAAAGCAGACTACCAAAGCAATATTTTGTGTTAGCATACAGTGATTATCAGTTAAGGACAATACCTGGTACTGGTTATTATGTTTCTAGTATTTCTACTTAGTTATAAATGATGTTAAGGCTGATAATTGTGCATTTGTAATATCTTCCTGGTCCTAGTAGTTATTTATAAATGACAAAGTTGAAGGTTAAAGAGGGACTGCTAACTCTTAACACAAAATGACTGAACAGACCGGAATAAAATTTAGCACAGAGATCATTGATTGTAGTTTGGAATAACACAAATAATACTTTTAATCCAAGAAATGTGGGTGAAGCAGCTGGCAGTAGCTAACACAACAGTATCAATATCTTTTTATTTTTAAATCCAATAACTTGGTTTGTTGTGGCAACTGTTAAATCTATGATATTAAATAAATATGTTAAAAAAACAAACATTGTGTAAAACCCACTTCTTATTTTAACATCAGGAATCAAAGATAATTATATAAAAATATTACCATAACATTGTGGTGAATGATATCATAACTCAAAATAGCCATACCAATAATTAAATGTACCCACACAATTACATAAATACACAGCGACCAGCACAAACCAGGAAAACTGAATGAACAATATGATTCACACACACACAGACAGCACTAATGATCACAAGTATACACCTCTTCCTTTAACTGAACATATTTGGGATCAGGACATGAAAACCTTCTCCTGAAGTTATTCATTATGACACACAAGTAATTTGAAACCAGTCACATAATATGTAGTGTCTGGTCTCAAGTCCCAAGCACCAAACTGAGTTTATCAAACAAAACAAATATTATGTCAATTGTTGATAACACTCTGAAAGTAAACACAGTGTCTTATATCTTATCTGTGGATTACGCTAGATAAACACGCACTGATCTAAGGATCTTGCTAATCAGTCTTGTGCCCAATTTTTATCAAAGTGGTTGTTCAATTGTGATATTTGTGAAAATTATAAATTAAAGTGTTGGAGAGTATGAATCAAATTCAAACTAATTCTCAAAGTATCTTAGTAATCAATACATATTGTCATTAAATGCAGTGATTCAATAACTGAACAAACAAAACCAATGACTGAAGCATCACATTCCCAGCAGTATAACTCACCCAAAAGTCTGTGGCATCCTTGTCTCTGTGCATAAGGTCTTCAAAAGGGATT
Source organism: Spodoptera frugiperda (assembly GCF_023101765.2). Lineage (NCBI taxonomy): Eukaryota > Metazoa > Arthropoda > Insecta > Lepidoptera > Noctuidae > Spodoptera > Spodoptera frugiperda. Next base: position 11,679,214 of record NC_064219.1, on the reverse strand, counting down.
GTGCAATTGGCCACAAAGTCATCCGGAGGTATGGCAGCATCGTGGAACACCGTTATCCCCAAACTACAGCATTACACAATTGTTTCATACAATCCATAATATCATAAAGTACACACTTCATACATGATATATTGGGTTTGATTCCCATGTGAGTCATAAACATGATGTCACTGTCAGAAGTTTCACATTCCAATTGGTATTATTTTGGTAATGATGGCAAGACCTAGTGCTCCAAAGTGAGTTTTTTAATTTAGTGTTAGCTGTTATTGTACCATATTTATATATATATGAGTAGCACACACACTATTAATGTGTATCACATTGAGATACAGAGCACTAGACACAGTTAAATAGTCCACAATGAAGTAAGAATAACATGTCAAACAAATAATCAATGGAGTGATAACACACCTGCCAACATTATGGACTTCGTGCATAAAGGTCTCATTCCACACAGGATCGAATGTCTTGGGCTTGGTGCTGGAACGGTCTAGATGGTGCTCGTCGGCATCTATCGACACGTACGGATCTATCGGCTGGTCGTCTGCAACCATACCCCGTATTTACATATTAACACCAACACCCATCTCGGTAAACACGCTACACCTACTTTAAATATAAAATTACAAATAAATCATGCTCCTGTATCGGAAATCTTTACACATTCATACGCAATGACATATTGGGGAGACACCCGAGCCGTTAGATGAGGCTCACCTGGCTTTCCGAAGGTCATGTTATGCCGTTTCTGAAAGTCGGTCGGCCTGAGACCCGTCGCCTCGCAAACCTTTACTCGCACCGTGCCACTGAACATGGTGCTGCCGGCCAACGAGCAGTATCACCGAGACCGCGCCGCCTCACGATCACTTCCACACTATAAACCCACTTAAAATCATTGAAGGTGCTTCATAATAGAAACAGAAATTAAATAAAAGACTTGACAGCGACGAAATCGGCCATGGATGGATATTTTACTCTATGGTTACTAATGGATTCCAATTTCGATTTCCTGAAGAATGTTATGGGATTTCACTATGGTCTCTACAGACAAAACAAAGAATTTCTAATGAGATTCTGATTTGAAAGAATACTATAAGATTTTTTAAATATTTTTAATAACACAAAATATTACAGTAACAATTTAATCTAAATGATAATGAAAATAATGGATTTCTGTGTAATTTAATTTTGGTAAAAAGCATTATTGTTATTATTTTAAAGTACTTTAACACATTTTACAGCTTAATTTGCAGCAGAATAGAAGTAAATAAGTGGAATGTACATTTATATAAATCATAATTAGAGCATTGCGACTTTAGCATTGGCCCTACGCCCTATAAAAATATTGACAAATCTAATGTCATCAATCAATTTCCACCAGATGACGCATGACGCCAAGACACAAAATAAACAGACAGAAGTCATTTTAAAGTGAAATTAGTTAATAATTTCGTGAAAATAGTAAACAAAGACAATGGGTTTCCTCACGATATTGAAGAAATTACGACAAAAAGAGAAAGAAATGAGAATCCTCATGTTGTATCCTTTTCAAACTAAATTGAACTGTTAATAACCTCTTTATTCCACTTTCAAATAACTTTATTTCCTTAACATTTACTACTCAGAGGTTTAGACAATGCCGGCAAGACTACAATATTGAAGCGGTTCAATGGTGAGCCCATCGACACTATATCGCCAACGCTGGGCTTCAACATAAAGACACTTGAACACCGTGGATACAAGCTCAACATTTGGGATGTCGGAGGTCAAAAATCATTGAGGTAAGCTAGTCAACTAGTAAATGTAAGTCTCCTGCAGATCGACAGTCATTAACAGCCACACATGCTATCTTTCCTTTCTTCAGGTTGACAGTTGACCAAACTATCTTTTTGTGTTTTTATTGTAAACTAATGACCCACTTGACGTTTTCCTCAAGTTTCCTTATAGCTTTCGTTAATATTATTTCAGGTCATATTGGAAGAACTACTTTGAAAGCACAGATGGTGTTGCCTGGGTGGTGGACAGTGCAGATGCACGACGGCTCTGGGACTGTGCTCGTGAGCTCCACTCACTGCTCCGTGAGGAGAGGCTGGCTGGAGCCACACTGCTAGTGCTGGCTAACAAGTCTGACCTGCCTGGGGCACTCACATTACAAGAAATAAGAGAGGTAACGGCCAAATTAGTTCATTACTTACTGTTTGCATAAAATTTTGATGGATGTTTACCATGTGATGAACATACCCACTTGTGTATCTAGACTAAAAGATTTGTTAAATGGATACCATGAACAAACTTGTAAGGTTTTACGAGAGTGCTATGCAAAGAGCAATGATATAATATGCCAGGATGAGAAATTCCGGAGCTGCGGACTACCTAGCGGGTTTAGGGGCTCTGGCTCGAAAAGCAGGAGAAGGAACGGGTTGGTTTTTATATAATCATAGGATGATTTTCAAAAAAAAAAAGGATGAGAAATTAATGAGGTTTTAGAATGTCAAAATTGACTTTAGTGTAGTCTGTAATGAAATTTAAATTGTGATTTCAGGCTTTGGATCTAGACAGCATTAAAACCCACCACTGGCGCATTGTGCGCTGTTCTGCCGTGACAGGAGAGAACCTGCTGGAAGGTATGGACTGGATGCTGGACGACATCGCTTCGAGGATCTTCACACTTGATTAGCATGTCCTAATATAGTTGTGTATGTATAGGGAGCTAGGAATGAAATGAGGTTGCTTTAGTTTTTTACCTTTACATCATGTAATATTGTCTATCTACTAAAGATACTATATAAAGTTGGATGTGGAACACTTGCTATAAAATTGGGTGGTACCTACAGTCCTATGAAACTAATGACACAATAGTTTCTTAGAATTATGTTAATTCAATTCTTTGACTGATTCTTTAGTATCTTTTTTTAATCTCTATATTTATAATAATGCTTGCTAAGTTTCTCATTCCAAATAATAGCACATGCTTCCTCGTGTAATGCAAATAAAACTGTGATGTTTTTGTAAATTATTAAGTTTATATAATGTAATAATTAACTTTTTTAACAAAACCTTTGTTTTATTTCATGCTAATAGGTACTATAGTCAGCACTAGACATTGGATTATATAGGTTTGCGATAAATGATAGCACATGTAATCCAATGTCTAGTCTTTACTGTTGGAACTGTAAAATATTTGCATCTCTATAGGTACACTATAATAGACAATGTCCTAGGTCACACTGTGATGTCAAAACATTGACAATTTCTTCAGGCAGTAGCAGTAAATATGAGATGACATTTGACATTTTCAGGGTATCGCCAACTTATGCAACTCGCCCAGGACGTAATGTTGACTTGATATATTTATACAGTGGTACTCATATGAAGCTATAGAACAAGTTACATTGCAGTACATATACACGGACGGGTACATTAACTGTCTAGTCTGGCTTTGGTGTTATAGTTATATATTATATGTGTCTCTTAATTTCATTACCCAAATATCAGTGTGGTCTATTTGATTTGTGACAAAAATTCATAATAAATTAGCATAATTTTAAAACCACACATTCTGACAGACACTTTAGTAATTAACATTCATGAATATTGGAAGAACAGTTGTACCAAACAATTTACCGGGCTATTACATACAACAAATAACAAGTCACAGAATGATATTTTAATAAAGTTGTACCAATTTGTCAGGGAATTTATTCCTACATTAATGTAAGGGAAACAGAACCTGCTGTCTGTATTTTATCAATTTCAATAATGTTACTAAAATATTCTTCACACCCACACTTAAGATACATCACACAGCAATACAGGGTAAGCAGAACTGTTCTCAAACTTGGTGACACCGTAATATAATTTGGTGCAGAGTTATCGGGTGACCAGCCCAGTTACGAATGGTTCTCGGTGTCAACTGAGGCTTGCGTGTCATTGAGTGTGGTCTCCAGAGATATTTGGCTGGCTTCGTTGGCTGGCTCTGCTTCCATACTTGTGTTCTGCTCTATTGAAGTGTCTGCTTTAGTTGTTTCTTCTTTTACATTTTCTATTTCTGTAACAACAATCATTAATGACAATCAAAAATTATGTTTTCACAAATGTGTCATTGTTACTTAGTTAAAAAATATTTTCCAAGTGTTGAAATTTTTGCTGTTTAAAAATATTATATTTACCCATGGGTTCCTGAGCCTCTGGCTGTTCCACCTTTGAGTCCTCTTCATGTCTGTCATCTCCATCACTGTCTTCTTTCTCGTCAGCATCTGCTGCAAATTTATCTCGTTTCTTCTTCTCATCCTTATTTACCATATCTACGTCTTTCTGCTCGTCTCCTTCGTGATGGTCAGGGTCATTCTCCTTGGTGCCAGGTCCTCGAGCTCGGAGACAGCGGTGCTCTATTCGTTGAAGTTCTTCTTGTAGCTCTTGACGTTTCTTCACCATGCATTCTGGAAACAGGTAAGATTATGTTAAAATTACAATAACTTGACGTAAGTTCTTACAAAGCAAATACAATCATTCTGTCACAACAAAACATTGATTCATGAGCTATTTGCAATGGGTGACGAATTTAACATACAGAAGTTTTAAAACATAGAAGAACTACAGTTCACGTCACATTCCTGAGATAATTAAGAAACAGGCGGATGGTAATGCCAGCTGTAATACAATGTTATTGTGTGTTGCTGGGTATTTCAAGGCTTGATTTAATATGAAACCAAAAAATGAAATTAATTGTATCTCAATATCAAAGTACTACCTCTTTCATAGGTGCTGAAAGAAACTATGAATATAATTAAATGACTTCTTTTTTAGTTACTCACTGCGATATATTGGACCATATTTAGCTGTAAATTGTAAACAAATATGAGTTTGTTAATGTTTCAAACAAACAGCAATGAAGTGCCGAAATAAAATAATCATTTATACTCCTTACTTGTGAACAGTGCCACCTTAATTTCATATTATTATGTAAATATATAACAAACAAAATAACTCACTTTCATGATACTTCCTACTGGATTCCAGTTTCTCGGTGGCTTTTTCTGTCATTTTCTTGGGCAGCCAATAAACATGTGGTTTGGTCTTGGTCAGTATGAAGTTGGCTAAACTTTTCTGTGAAGTCTCCCACTTCTCAAACTCCTGGACTCGCGCCATTTTTGCTTCTAAAGCTTTGATAGTGGCCTTCTTGTGTTCCCGCTCAGCAAATAATGTCTTCCTTTCCTTCTGTTCCCTTTCCTTCTCTAGACGGGCTTGTTCTTCTATTTTACGTTCCACTTGCGCTTTTTTTTCTTCCTATGAATGAATAAAATGTATAATAATAAATAAATAAAGGAAATAGAAGTTGTAATGACTATTGAACAAGGCAGATTGGGTATTTTATGATATGATGACTTTTTATAATGAAGTCCCTCACCTTAGTCTGCAGCACTATTTCTTCCTGCTTGAATTTCTGTAGTGTTCCCAGGAGTGAGCCAAATATGCGTCTGTTGCGAGTCCTCGCCTGCTCATCATCACCCTGGGCCCGCAGTACATCAGCTCTAGTGGGCAGCTCTCGGCACACTGCTGAAGGTACTCGAGCCTTCTTATTGCCTGGCCCTTCATCCTCACCATCGCTATCATGGACCCGTGCTGATAACCTGGAAAGATTAAATAACATATTATAAACAAGCAGTAAATGCTAATTTGTAACTTAATAGTCTAGCGCTATTTTTATTAATTTTTCAAACTGTAATCTTATTAGGACAACTAACAACTGCAATGTGGAAAAGAACATTAATATCAGCAAATGACTACTTGATATTATTCATTAGAGAAGGCTCCAAATACAATACATACTACTATGCTATAGGTTCATGTGGTATTTTATATTGTATTGTGGTATTTTTTAATGATTGACTAAGTGTAGTTTGTAAACAAATAATTACGATGACGCGATTTTACAATGCGATTAATACACCACTTGTAACATTACGTAACTGAATATGCACGTACGCACTGACTGCAGCTGCCTGCAAGCAAGTTAGCCATAAAACATTACACACAAACCTGCTAAACACTGTTTTGGTCTCATGTTTACGCTTGTTATATTGTTCATCGTTTTTTGAATTACTTCCACCGTCTTGAAAAGCATTTCTTCCTCCTGTGCGATTGTTTCCTCTAGTATAGTCTCCAGCAGAGTTAAATCTATAAAATTGTGCTATACATTAGATACTAACATAAACATAAATCTATTAAAATTACATTCAAGGTGATTACTAACCTATCATTGAATCTTACGGTAGTTTGCACTATTTTTTTAATATTTTCATCTATTTTAAACAAGCTACTCTTTTCATTTTCTAGTTGAGCACGTAAAGTACTAAATGATACAGCTACTTCTGTCCCCATATTAATTAAAAATAATGAAAAAACACAATAATTATTTATCACTAGATTTTTAATTTGTCGCTTGCTATAAGCCACAGATACTAGAATGATTACGTTTTGTTTCGTTTCACTTGTCTTAATCTTGAATTCATTGCCAGGAATAAAAATCAATAAGAGATAATTCAATAACAATTTTAATATTGTTGATTCATTAAAAGAGTATTATTTATTATTTTATAAATTTTTACAGTGAAAAACTCATCATTTAAAATTAAATGAAAGATTTAGAATTTATAATGATGAGGCTGGTATTAATTTGCAATTTAGCTACTCGACAATAGATGTCGCTACAAGTCATATTCAGAGTTCATACTGTGCATTAATAAAATTTATGTTATACTGATTACGGAGCGAGTAATCTAAAAACCGTGTACGTTTGACAACATGGGGAATTTCTTGATTAGTGTTAAATTTGAAAAAAATCTGAAACTTATAAAAATTAATCTAGATCTTTTTTACAAATGTTACCTCTCTCAATTTTATGTTAATCTAATCCTAATGTAATCGGAAATCTCTTATTTTATTTAATATAGCAAACATTAAAATTAGGGATAAAACTATTTTAAATGGAAAAGATGACACTTAAGTATGTGTGCATTTTATGAAAACTCACACTGTAAAGCTTTATGCTTTCAAAAGTTTACCACAGATGTACTTATGTAGTGCCTAACTATTTTTTATATATGTAGGTATGTAGATTTGTGATTAGTCGACATTTATTTTATTTTCTTCGAAAATCTTACAGCTAGGATGCAGATAGTTGAGAAATATTGAAAGAAGGCCAATTACAAGTTTCCACAGGTAGAATTATAGTAGAATAAGAAACAGTGGACAGATAAGAAAAAAAAAAGAACTAAAGGCAGTTTGGCCATTATCTCGCCAGGTGGTAAGGGACGATGCGGCCTACGACGGAGCACGTCTGCCCATAAGCAACTCTTGCCTTGAAGATACCCAGGTTATGGTCTTGGTGGCTTTCGCGACTCTAGTCACTATGTTCTCCGGAGCTGCGGACTACCTAGCGGGTTTACCTGGGCTCCGGCTCGAAAAGCAGGAAAAGGAACTGGGTGGTTTTTAGTCAGTAAGAGTCTGACACTCCCTCTCGCCTCGCCCAAGGCGGGAGAAGTCATAAGATGATTTTCCACCCTCAAAAAAAAAAAATTCACTATGTTCTAGTAAAAAAGAAAATACCACGAAGCTTCAAAGGTGGGTACTGTTAGTAACTAAGTATTTCAGTTACCTTACTTATTATTACCTTCTATTATTTAGATAGATATTGGCGAAAGTTAAACAACCCCACATCACGTAAAGACAAATATTGTTGGTGCAAATTTTAGCATCCCTTGAATGATGTGATGTATTAAGTACATAGGTAGTTTCTTGTGCGGCAGGTGTCGCTAGCAGGAATTTAATTTCATGCGCGCTCGCGAACCCTGTCCGACTCCCAGGGCCTACGCAGTATCGCTTCATTGCCTGGCATCTTAATGAAAATTTAATTACGGATGATACATTTATAGACAGTTATTTCATATAATACAGGTACTTACAATAATTATGGGTACGTTCAACCATATATGAGAGTACCCATTGTATGTTATCACCCAATATCATTATGTCGCAAAAGACTATACCTACCTATAAACACTAGTTAACCAACGTAGTTGATCTTACAAACCAAGATGGCGAACATCAGTCATTGTAGGTAAGTCAAGTTGTGGTGAACAAACAGGAAGAAAAAAGTGGAAATACCCTGAAACAACGTTATTTAAGAATAGTGAGACATCTTTCATCAACCTCCCCAACATTTTAAGGAACCCGTAAGCTAAGACAGGTGACGTAACGATACTCTGGTTTCACCAACATACAAGTCACATGTACTGATGTAGCTAACAGTGTAAGAAAGGAATCAGCTTAACTTTTAGCAGTGATTCGCGAAAACGTCCATTAGGCACATCATTCAGAAATACCTACTGAGTAATGAAGTGAGTAAAAAATACCTAATAGTTAGATACATTATTAAGGCAATATTCTATGCCTAATTACCTATCTACTTGATATGTATTTAGCTTACACACAGATATGTAGCGTGTATCGTGTGCAATAAATAACAGATTAGTACCTACTGAGATATTTATATACAATGACTTTAGTAACGTCTGCATAAGTATAGGAACGTTAAACCTACAGATGAATCATAATTTTTATTCAAATTATCTCGTCTTGTAGGTACATTATTGTTACAGTAACTAGATACTTACTTACACTTATTCCGAAGAATAGACAGAAAAACAAGAAATAAAATAAAAAGAAAAATACTTTGCGCCACACTAGCATTTGTCGTGGGTGCATACACTTGAAACCCAGACCAGTAGCTTTGTTCTTCTCTATGCAAGTCATATCGACTCGGTCAAAAATTGTCGATGAACCCCAGTCGTGACAGTACCTACGTGAAATGTATCTAAAATGGCAACATTTGATTGCAGCATTATTTCACAACATTACTTAATGCTGTGTTATCAACACATATGTAGATAATGAAGCATTTGCAGCAGACACAATAATTTCCTAATTGCCCATGCAGTACTTAATGAAAGCATTTATTCAGGTGACTAACCGTTTTGCACACGTCGTCATATTGCAATCGGTAGTGATCGACAATCGACTGTTCTTGTTCTTGTGTGTTCTTCGTCGTGTGGGCGGCACTACAGCCGATGTTGTGTGTAGTGTGAGGGAACCGACCAACAAATCAATCAGCGCTGAGACCACTCAGCTATAACAGTTGCTATCACCTCTCCCCTCACTCGGATCCTCTGCTTTCCTCACAGATCGCGAGTACATCACGCTCCGTGGCGCGTGCATCCTTCCCTGCGCCGGCGCACTAACTATTATGAAAAAAGCAATTAGCTGAAATGTCCATACAGGGATGACACTTTCGACAAACTAATTAATAACATAATTGATGAAATACCGTGTTGCACTGTACCTGCTCGTTATATTCAACATTTTCCAAGTTATTTATCGTTAATGGGCTCCCGCAAACGATGGCGATAATATACGTAAATAAAGTAATGGAGTCGATGCCACATCACAATGAGCTATTACACTAATGTGATTGAAAATGTACGGAAACATCTCTCGGTGCGCGCGTAATGATTTACTTTGTTACACAACTGATATTATATTTAAATTGATTGCAGCCATTGCAGGCGGGTACAGAGACGTGGCATGTGTATTTAAATAATGAACATCGTAAACAAGTTTAGTTTCATTAAGTAAACATGTCATATTTATTTTTCCCTATGAGTATGGCGCCGTAAAATAAGCACGGGTAGACGTGACAGCCCTGCGGCGCAGGCGCAGCTCGGAGTGGTTTCGTCTCTAAATCCGTCGCGTTCGGCCGAGCGTTCACGCGTGATATGAAAAATGGTCGCCGCACTTACACGGGACACTCGCGCGCATCCCACGTCTGCTCCACGTTGATTTAAATTAAATATTTATTCTGCTCGCTTTGATCACATTCGAACTACATTATCGTTTAATTTCTCGTGAAACTACAATTTTCTAGAAATTGTCAAGTTTTAACAGTAAACAATTACGTAAAAGTTTTTAATAAAGTTACATTTCACTATGCACAATGCGCAATCTTCCTACCATCGCAGATGGTGAAAAAAATCACATTGATTGACATGATTACAAGAAAATTAAACGATCATCTTTGAACATATGGAAATGGTGTATAGGTTGGGTTCTGAAATGCAATAAGTATGTCATATAAGTTAATAATTAAATAATTCAGTTAAAACTTTCAATGCTTCCTTGAGACCCCATAGCCACCAGACCTTACTCTAGAAGAACGACCTTTTACGAGTCTTGCGTATTGCTACGCGTTAGCTACGCGTAGAGGACCTACTACGCGCTACGACGCTCGTAGCAATTGGCTACGTGCGTAGCACTTCACGCACCAGTGAATTTAATTTAATTTATGCCTTTACAGTGTCATGTATTACTTTTCAATTATAATGTAATGATAGTAATTGTGTTTCAGTACAAATTTATTAATTATATTTAAATATTATTAAATTAGTTGTGATTGCACTTGCGTACGCGCATGTACAGTGTGTTTTAGTTGTTTGTGTACGATCACACATTTTTGTGTCTGCGGCGGCCACGCTTGGCTCCCGTAATTGATGGTGACCATGTTCCCAGTGCTGTAGTGGTGTGTAGTGGTGTACCCGCGCCGGCTATTTGTAGATCAAAACAAAGGAGACGCTGAAACTTCCGGTTCTTGTATTTTATGCCACTCTAATGATTGAAATAATTGTGACGTCATTGTGAGAGTTTGATTTTGGTTTAAGGAATGAAGATTTTTGATTTTAGCAGTCGAGATTCATTTCCCTTTATTACTCAAAGAAGAAATGCTGTGCAAGGATCCGAAAAATGATAATTAGAATTGGCTGTGTATAAAAGATACTGACGAGATATAGCGCCGTGTCTAGCTGAAGTAAGAAGTTGTCTAAGCACTACTACAGCTTGTAATAAAGCAGCTACAGCTGTTTGCCCAAATAATTAGCAACAAGATAGGACAGGTCTCGAAATGAATCAGGCGCGGCTCGCGATCAAAGCGCTGCGCAGACGCAGTCGCCATTACAACGGTTCTTGCAAAAAGAGGTTCGCCATCTTGTTGTCCGCCGGCACTCGGCTGTCAGTCGGCACGACGTATTTGGCGGAACAGAGCATGCGCACGCGCACCATGCCCAGCTAATAAAACGCTTATGCTGATTAATTGCGACGCACATTACGAATAGCTCCGTCTGTCTGTCACGGTTTGTCTGTTAATATGTTTAGGGCGACATCGCGACACGGCGACGCTGAAAATGAAAAAATGCGCCAAGAACGGGCGCAGAACTAAAATGTTTTAGTGCGGCAAGTGAGGCGTGCCGCGGAACGGAACGTATTTTTAATTTAAGTCTACCGGAACGAATTAAATAAATCTTTCGAGTGTAAAACAGAAATTAAATAGTTATAAATACCTCCGTAATGCAATGACTAATTGTGTTTATTTCTCGGAGAATTCTCTCGAGCATTTTTTGATTAATTTCGCTTCACGCTCCCATTGTTTTCACAGTTGCTGAAATGATGTACTCTAAAGAAATGACCAGTTGGTCAGATACACATGTGCTCACAGATTTATTCTTATGTCTTTACTTATCCATATTTTATGAAAAAAGGTCAAAACCATTATAACTCTGCTAAGTAACAATGTAAAAGACTACATGGAGTGCAGTAATCCAGGTCTGCACCAGTCCTCACGAGTGACTCTCCAACCAGCGATACTCCAGCAGCTACAAAGGCGCCGCTCACTGCTCACTGCTCGCGTGTGACTCGGTGTGACAACCACGTACATCTCGCAATAACTTTGGATCGCAATGAGCCATCCGGCGACCAGGTACGCTACATGTGGCGGTAACAAGGTGTAACTGCGCACACGCAAATGGTTCGCAGCCAATCGCAGCGAGTCGTGGCGGGCCGCGCGACTGTGGCCGCGGCCGCGCGCTGCACGCACTTAGCGAGCTAATTGGACGTGGTGGCTCATTGTGGCCATCATAGTTGGCCGTGCATCTAATTTATGATTGCAACATTAATTTTTATTCAAGTGGCTAGCAGCTCGTAGTTAGCGGTGAAAAATTGTTGGTGAATGACGGTTAAATTGCCTATAGCTCCTGCTTTCTGTGAATGAATCTCTAACATTGATCACATCATCATTTGGAACTGATAGCAATTGCTACTAAAAGGTCTGATTTTCTTAACATTGTACTAATTATAAAGGTTTGTTTGTTTTTATAACAAAGAGTTTTAAAATACTACAGTTACATAATTATATGTATAAAGCCACAGATTTCTATCGAAGCTAGAGTTGTTAAGTTTCCGTAGTTTACGTCTCTTTCTCTGTTCACGTAATAAACTTCACTTATCTGGAAAACAGGAATAAACGTCCCGTACCCAATTACATTTTGGCAAGAGCTCAGCGTGTTAATAAATCAGCTGGGCGCACGTCAACGTCTGCGGCGGTTCCGTGTACGCCGCGCGATCACGCGACTTGAAAGGACTGTCGTTCTTAGAAGAAACGGTTGAGCGGGCGCGGTTCCACGCGGCTGCAACCCGCTAGATCTAGTGTGTTTGTAGCTTTATTTATATTTTACTCATGATGTGATTATTTTATGTTTAGTATTGATAAATTACTTGATCTTTTTACTTTGAGTATAATTATGATAGCTTTAATAGGTAGTTCATAGTTTTTTATAAGTTTAGATTGAAAATTGAATACTTTTTTACACAATAATGTAATGTGGTTTTATTGCATTTTTAATTTATTTTTAATAAGATATGTATAATTAAAGTGGTAAACAGCTATTCGCTGCAATATAGTTCCTATATCGGTCTGTTGATGCGTTTGAAGTGACGCGTCGTAAATCTGCCAGGCAGCGACGCGGCCCGCGGCGACACTAAAATCAACCACCAAACAGGGCGCAGTGGAGCGCACACCGTGTCACCCGGCGTACACAAGCGTACACAGGCGTACACTAGTACACATGTACACTATGTTACAGTGGTGCTGGTATACTCATGGTAACTAGAGGAAGCAAGCTACAAGCTGCGTGAAACTGTTACTGTTTGACGTTGTTGCTGTATACGATGAAGGCGCTGCCGGAGACGTGAGGTTACAATACTCATACTAGAAACAAAGGAAAATCGTTATATCACACAAAGGCAAAAATCATTTAAACCATTCAAATTGGACTTAATTCTAATTTTACGTAACAAATAGTAATAACAATAGCGAAACAAACATGACGGAGCTGTGTTTATTTGACAATACATTTTACGTTAATTAACAATTACTCGGTAATGGTATATACGAAGTACTGAATTCACAGGAAGGTTGTTCGTGTCAGTGTGGCTGAAGCTTCCAGAATGTAGGAACGCGATCATTCTGTGAACTGTTATTACACTACGATGATAGTTGTCTCGAACAATAAATTGCAGCTAATAAATAGTTTTACAGGATGTTTAACTTTTTTGGCAAAATCTAAAGATTTTGAGTTAAAAATGAAATTTCCATGAATAAATATGACGAAAATTGAACTCACAAATTCAAAGATTCATTAAAAAAACGTACATCCTAGAAGAACATGTAGCAAAATAAAAAAAAATACAAGTGAGTAAATTAGCTTGTTAGTAAATTAGCGAATTAGACGCTAAGGCAGCGCACGCGCATGGGAGCGGTGGAGTGTGGTGGTCTGTAGTGGAGGGCGACGGCTCGCAGTGGAGTGCGCCGGCGCAGAGGCTGCCTGTCACCCTGTACCAAGCAACATTTATTTTTTTTATACTTACATGTAGCTAGAGTTTATTTAATTTGCCCTCCTTTTACAACTGCTATAACTATTGTGGTATGTTTAGAGAAAGATTTATAAATAAACTAGCGGACCCGACAGACGTTGTCCTGTCTACACGTCTTTAATTTGAAAATTTTAAACTTTTTTTAATAAGCTAAAACATTCTGGACCTTTTTGATGAAAATTGTTATTCAAATGTTATGACAATATCTAACGTCATTCATATTTGACACTGCGATGGTAGCGCCGTCTGTCGGATTCAATGTAAAACATTCCAAAATCAACAACTACTGATAAATTAAAAAATAATCAAAAAATCATTGTCCAGCGGACAAAATTGTGAATCTAAACCATTCTCAGATCCTCTTGAACACACACAAAAAGTTTCATCAAAATCCGTCTAGTCGTTTAAGAGGAGTTCAGTGACATACACACGTACAGAAGAATTATATATATAAAGATAAACTAGTACAACGTATGTAGCGCTACGGATTTTCTTGTAATTTGTAATTGTATCACATGTTTTCTGTTCCTAGATTATATACGTACTTATTGCATTTATCGTTTATATTGCTTTTCCTAATTCCATTCTAATTAAGCTGTAACGTTGTTGTATTTATGAAAATCGGAAACAGTGCTCAAGAAGTGAACATTTTTTCAGTCTGTAACTGAATACGTTCAGTGTGGCTGTGTACAGTCGCCGTCACTCAGCTAATGAACTTCACATGACGACTGTGACATCAGATACAGGGCACCACTTACAGGGCTGTCGCTGCACGGTACTTGGGTTTACAGGCTTAACGCGCGTTCTTATTTACAGGCTCTATAAGTACGTTGTTATTTAATTTCGTAATAGGTATTACAAACTGTCGAAGTGTTTTACAATAATTGTATTAACATTACAACTTAAGACGGGATATTTACCATGTTTATTCATGTCTATGAGTTTCCGATATTTCGGCACTGTTGCAAGCGCCATGATCATTTATAAACTGGAGTATATGCGGGTGGATGTTTATGAGCAGACAAATCGGTCTGCTCGGTAATGTTAGTGTTAGTGACCATGTCAGTTTAAAAACTAATAATTTTATTTATGAGACGATTTGGTCACCGTGTCTAAATATAGGCCCTGATAACACGTAGTTTTCATAAAAATATCATCGGTAACTACATCTGAAGTTCTTTTATCTGCTACGACAAATGTGGAAGATTGTATTATAGTCCTAGTACTCAAGTAGAATATTATGTATTATATGGAATTATTTGGCAATTCAAGCTTATCCTAGTTTTCCCTTTACTGGTAGCCCTGTGACGAACTCCTGCCCTGTATCTCGCGTGACAGTGGGAAGGGCGGCGCCTTTGACACGGACACCGCCGCGCAGCCGCGACATCTACCCACAGTTGTGACAGCGCGCCTCATGTGTTTGTGTGTATTATGTTGTGTAGGGAGGACTCAGGAGTGACGTGACAGCCCTCCGTCCTCCGCATTACACTTTGACATCCCGCTGTAACACGGAGATACATTATCCAATTGTAATGACGAGAAGTAACTTAAGGAACTTTGTATTTTAACGAAAAAGGTTTTCTTTCCAATGATGTACAATGCATTTTTTGATGATTATACCTAATTATGATAATTGTAAACGTTACACTGTTGAAATATGGTTGTGTACCGGGGAGCTTTGCCTTTGGCATCATTTAAAAAACAAGACCAATCTACAATACTTTTACCTACTTATCATAAACAGAGTATGTAAGTGCGAATAATACTAGAACTATTTAGGTAAATACATATTATGATTAATGCTACTAGATGATGTAGGAAGTCATTAGTCCTGCACAATATAACGACAATAAACAGTTGAGGGACATTAGAAAGAATCGTTCCCCGCGTTTAATGAATTGCTTTCCATTAGCTGTCGCGTAGCGCGACCATTTACACACGAACAAAGACAGACGCTCGCTGCACACAAATTGATGATCTAATTATTGCTTTAGGCAACTGTTGGTTTAATTAAATATCTAATTAAAGGCACAGATACCATCGGCACTGCTTCCGTTGCTTTACGCCCTTCAAACCTGATCACACAAAAATCAACCTTAAAACCGCTGAGATTAAATTCAAAGTACAACATGTTTACACTCATCAACATCATTTCGTGTGTATTCAAATGAAAATGAACTCTATGTACTTGTAATAAAGTTCAGGTTATCGTGAAGTAATCTCCGTAAGGGGTAAGGTAGGCGGCCCGATTACCGTCAGCGGTGGAGCGTAACGCCCGCCGCTGAGATCTGAGGCGCACGGGAAGCGCCCGCGCATATTAATAGTGCGCGAGATACTGCGCAAGTGCGCAAGCGCATGCTCACTGTAATAATGTCATGAGTTTAGTATGGGGCGTGTAGTGGTCCTCAAACTAAATAGTAGGTGATGCAGAGCTACGTGGGGGACCACGTATACTCATGTAGCTGAATCAGTATTATGTATTTTGGGCTCCAAGTCACGAAATTCTTTATAACTACTGCTGAAAAATTATAAATTAAAAATGTAGATCACTAATTATTTCGGACATGTCAAAATACATGTCTTTAATCACATGGATGCTACAAAAATCCTAATAAAAATAAGTGCATCCCCCTTATACCTACTTTCGAAATAAGTTTCAAAATAAAAATATTCTAAAATTCACAACAACACATGAGATGTCTTTCTCTATGCCCCAAACGACACACACACACACATAAAGTACCTACCCACGTATATATCCTTCTCAAATTAGGTACGTAGTATCCACAACAATCACGTCCTAACACAACAGACAGGCTGTCACTCCGTGCACACACCACGGAGGAGTCACCCACAGAGGTTCCACTCAACTCCGCAAACTGGGAAGGTATTAAGTGCTACTAAGCGGGTTGGATCCTATCTACTAAGGAACTGATGCAAGATTCTAGAATGGACTTCGGCATTGAAGACGAATTAATCCCACATCTCCAAATTAGCAAATAGGGGGTTCCCTAAAAGATCCCTAAAATATCGGGCAATGCATTTGGATCTTATGTGGTGTTGGGTGTGGGTGTCCATGGCCGTTGCTGATTACTTACCAGGATCAGGTGACCCGTTCCATCCGGGAGTTAATGGAAAAAGTGTCTGGATCCGGATATTATAATATTTATGCAAGATATCTAAGCAGCTGAATTTCTGTCCCAAAGCAACACTTCTGCCGTTCCTGCTGTGGTGTAAGCAGAGTCCACATAAAAGCCAGGTGTTCTATGAATAGCGGGCAGTGGTCGCGGTCGGCGGCGCGCGACCACGCTGATTAAAACAATCGTGCGCACGCGCCGCCATGTCTGTTTGACATGCTATTTATACCTACCAGGTAGCCGGATGTTGTCACAGAGCTGTCATTGTGCCCAGCACTACACAACATCCAGTACATCACTACATCCACTACATCCACTACACAGTACACACTACTTTACCCCACCTCGTTAATGCTGAGGTGGGGTTACTGAGTGAGGATCCACTTAACGGATTTAGCAACTAGATTGTTGACTGGAAACTTCTACAATGCAGTCATATGTACCAGATACATACTTAAGATTGAGATGACATCTAAACTTGCAAAAATTATCCTGAAGCTTGGAAAAATGACCCCGAGTTCCTAACAAAATGAGAGCATATGTAACTGTAAAGCTAAACCTACTAGGTACTTATTTTCTACAAGAGCTTGTGATCTTTTGAGCAGCTGCTAAGCTAGGACTCTAGAAGGCCACTGGGTGAGCAGCTGAACAGCAGCATTGTTCCGTAGGTGCAGGCAGTGGCTGCAGCAATCCGCGCGCGCAGTGACCCGGCCCCCGCGCCCGCGCCGCACTAATCATGCAATGTGCACCAGACCAGAGGCTGTTATTACGAGAATAGGATTATTTCACTGGCAGATTACCATGACAAGCAAATACATGTGTCTAGAAGATCATAAAAGTAAATAAAACATCGCGATACAAATTGATTTAATATTGATAGGCACATGCCGATGCCCTCGGCTTCCTCCACCGTTGGAAGCCACGGTATGGCCGCGTCATGGTCTGTTCGCTGGGGAATGGATCTCTTGCCAATCACGGAGTACCTATATGTACTTCAGTAAACTTATATAATACACGATTGTTCTCGTAACTTCTACCGATTTGCAATATTCTGCCGTGAATATTATTAAAACTACTTATTAGAATATGGAAAGTTATAATAAAGTCTAAGAAATTTAATAATGGTAGCGCTTCTTGGATGATTGGATGCACTAAGAACTTAGTTAAGTACAACATGTACATGTTACGTGTTGATTTTGATAATGTACCGAATATTACCTATGTATATCTTCCATAGGTATAAGTAGGTAACCTGAAACTGCTCTTACTATGTATATCTGATTTTGTCAAAAGGTGATGAAGACATTCTTCCTCAGAATTTAATGTCTCTTGACGTCTACGTAAAGATGGAACAGTGCTATGTTACTACGTCAATATGTTTGTATCTACCTAAATCTTCATGTCAACAACTGTATTAAACTATATAAACTGCATCGCTTAATCGGCCATGATTTAACAAAGGAATGGGACCTAGTGTTGCCTACATCAACCTCATTAGATGGTAGTATGTAGCAAAGTGCTGAGAGTGCAGACAGGCACATAAAAATATTGAACCTGAAAGTTACAATCTCTCCACAGAGGTAATAAATAATGCGAGTAACGCCGCATGCAGATCTAGTCCGGTGTTAAACTATAAACTATGGAAACATAAAAAGCGTAAAGCTATCAGAGTGCGCGTGTTTTATATTTCGACATAAACAGCGGACATTAATTTGAAGGCGAGCGCGATATCTTCACGGGCCGATATCGGAATCTGTTACGTTCCGCACCACCTTTGCTAATCTGAACTAAACATTTAATTTTCGTGAAAAATGCAGCTTTAACGACAGCTATAAATATGAGCTATAGAAAAGATAAAAGCTGAACAATGCTGGGGGATTATAACCCGCGGCCGGGAGCGGGGGCTGACACAATCGAGTATTAACCACGCCGGCTGCGCGCGAACAATGCGCCTTATACGTTATTTATTAAGGTTATAACGTGCGCGGCCGCACCCACCGACACTCTTGTAATATTCTACGATATAATTTCATACAAACGAGCTTGTTATTGATATTTTATTCCTACTATATTTTTATTCATATTATATTTTGAGAAACTCTGACTCGATCACCTTCTCGACAACATTCAATGAAAAAAAAATTAAAAATATCTGACGCAGTGGACAAACACTGGAATGATAACTCTATATGTTACTTATACCCATAATACACATACTAAATAATATATTATGCATTCCTAGAAAATCTTCCCATGTTCATACATAATAATATAACAGCAATAATTGCTATATTGCATATAGAATAATTCAATATCACAATGATCACGGTGCCTGCTACACTTTCCGTCCACCCTGTAAAAATGGGTGCGGTCAGGCGACAGGCCTATGGCTCGAGGTATAAGGTTCACCAGTGCACACACATTACGTAACGTATACAATGGGTCCCTAACTCGCAGCGTGTTCAAACGAACTGCTTTCTAAAGAATAG